>NC_084549.2:16152500-16160000 GCF_033978685.3 Nerophis lumbriciformis | reverse complement strand
CTGGTTTAAGTCACTAGACTCACACATCAATCAGTTTCTTTGGAAGAGTAAACCAGCACGAATCAGCCTTAAAACTTTACAAAAACCCAAAGAACATGGGGGTCTAGAACTCCCAAACTTTTCCTATTATTTCCTTGCAAATAAACTACAATATATATCAAAATGGATCAATCCCACTTTATTAGATAGTTTATGGTTAGAGATTGAACAATCACTTAGCCAGGAGATCCCAATTTCTAACTTGCCCTTTATTAGCCAAATTCTCCGAAAACACAACTGCTTTAAAAGTATTAATATACGCACTACCTTAACAGCTTGGTGGGAGTTTTTGAAAATAACTGGGTCCCCGCTCACTCCATGCCAATTTACGCCTATTTGGAATAATCCTGATTTTCTTTTAAACAAGAAGCCATTGAACTTTCCAACATGGTATGATAAGGGAGTTGGATGCCTTGGGGATATCATCAATGCAAACAGTTTTATCTCTTTTAAAAGTTTAATAACACAATATGCAATCAATCATAATAAATTTCTAGAATATATACAAATCAAATCTGTAATCAGCGCAAGATTCAACAAAACAACATGGGAAAGTAATTCTACGACCGTTAAATTCTTCAAAACATCTGCCCCCAAAGCTTTATCCAAATTATATGCTCTCTTATCAAAAATAGATAACACAATAAGTATTCCAACTTCTAAATGGCACTCAGACGTATCAACAAGCTGTGACCCAGAATTCTGGAAACAAATATGCCTCAATACTACTCGTTTGATTAAGAATCCAAATGTACGACTGATTCAGCTCAAAATACTTTACAGAATACATTACACCGGTCTAAGAATGTATAAAATGGGTTTAGCTGACTCTAACATCTGTGTACACTGCTCAGATAATAAGATAGATAATTACTTGCATTCAATGTGGTCCTGTGCTCCCGTGAGTAACTTTTGGCTTGGAGTGTGCGAGAACCTATCATTAGCGTTAGAGATTCCTATTCCCATCTCCCCCGCACTCTGCCTGTTGGGTGATCTCTCCGCAACTGATCTTGATATAAACAAAACATACCTCCTTATAAATGCGTTAGGCATCGCCAAGAAAACTATTCTCATAAATTGGAAATCAAAAAATAATTTATGTATAAACCTTTACAAAAACATTTTATTAGATTATGTAGTTATGGAAAGAATGTCTGCTGAATCAAACCAACAACTGACAGAATTCCGATCTCTTTGGGCACCGCTAATTAATTTTCTGACCTGACTCCCTTGGGGGCCGGGGCTGGGGCTCTGTCCCGGGGGTCTTGCTCCGTGGGTGGGGGGTCCTGGGTGCCGGGGGGGCCGTGTGCCGCGGGGTCGGGTGGGCCTGGGGTGTGTTTCCTGGTTCCGGCCTGGCGGGCCGATCCGTGGGTGGTCTGGTGGCTGGGGGTGGGTGGAGGTGCCTGGGCGGGTGTTGGGGTGCGGGTGGGGCTGTGGGCGGCCGCCTTGGGTTGGTTGGGGGGGCTGTCCCTCCCGTGGGTGGTTGGGCGGGGGATTGCGCCCGTGGGGCTGGGGTCTTGCCGCTGTCGGGCGGGGGTCGGCTCGTGCCCCTCTGGCTCCGGGTGTCCGTGGGCTTCCTCCTTCCCCTGGGGCGCGGGGCGGGGTCTGCCCGGGGTCGCCCTGCGCTGCGGCTGTGCGGGCCTGCCTGGTGCCGGGTTGGGGGGACTGCTTGCCTCCCTTGTTGGGGCCCCGGCGGTGCTGCCCGACTGCCCTGCGGGAGTCCCCCTCCTGTGTTTTACTCTGCCCTTATTTTTTTATTAATTTTATTAATTTATTTTAATTTATTTTATGTGTATATATATATATGTATATATGTATGTATGTGTATGTGTATATATGTATATGTATGTATGTATGTATGTATGTATGTATGTATGTGTATGTATGTGTATATATATATATGTATGTGTGTATGTATATATATATATATATATATATATATTATTATTATTATTATTATTATTATTATTTTTTTTAATCTATTTAATATATTTAACTTATTCTGTTAAATTATATATGGGTACGCGTGTATGTGGGTGTGTGTACGTTTGTATATATGTATGGTGAAATCTGTGTGTATGTATGTAGGTACATATGTATGTGTCGCTGCCCCGGTGTGCATTGCTGATCGCGGCGCCGGGTCTGCTGAGGTGCCGTGGCATGCCGGCTGTGGGCGCAGGGCTGGGCCCTTATGGCTTTTTGCCGGATGGGATGCCTGGTGGGTGGTGGGCGGGGGGGGCCTGGACGTGCGGGAGGGGCTGCGGGGTTTGGTGGCGTTGGGCACTGTTGGCGACCAGGCCTCTTGTTTATTTTTATTTATTTAATTTTATTTAAAGGGTTTATTTTTCTTTTTCTTTTTTTTTCTTTTCTTTCTATTTTTTTTTATTTATTTATTTTTTTTAAAAAATTTTTTTGTGTGTGTTGTGTATGTATGTGTTTGTGTATATGTGGGCTTATGTATATGTGTGTGGGTGTATTAATGTGTATATATGTGTGGATGTGTATGTTTATATGTATATGCATGCGTGTGTATATGTGTGTATGTGTATGTATATGTATATGCATATATGTATGTGTGTATGTATGTGTATATGAATGTGTAGGTGTGTGCATGGGTGTGGATGTCCGGTGGCTCAATTGGCCTGGCTGTGGATGAGTTGGGGTAGGTGGGTTGGTGGCCTCGGTGGTAGCCGGGGGTGTGCGTTGTTGTGGTTTACGGGGTCGGTCGCTTTTTTGTTTTGGTTTCGGCGGCCGCGGGTATTTACGCTGCGGACGGGCGGTGGTGGTGATGGTTGCTGCGGTGATACCAGCGGTTGGCATCGCTGTGTTGGGTTGGAGTGGTTGGGGGACTGTGGCTGGTGTCTGTGCGCTTGTGGGGTTGTGGGGCTGGCTGGCGTTGGCTTGCCGGCTGGTTTGGGGGCTGGCAGGCGGACGGGATGCATTGGCTTCTTCCCCCGTTGGGGGGCTCCTTCCCCTGGCCGGGACTCGTATGGGCACGTTGCTGTGTGGATGGCCGGGATGCGGTGTTTGCATTGGGCGTGGGGGCTGTGCGGTTTTTCTGCGTTTGGTTGCCGGTATGGGCTCTGCAGGGTTGGGTTGGGGCGGGCGGGGGCTGGCTTTGTTTGGCGGGGGGAGGGCTCGCGTGGCGTCACGTTAAAGTGGTCTGGTGTGGGTCACGGGCTGTGGCGGGGGGTGGCGGCCTCCTGGCCGTAGTTCCTGGTTGTCGGCCGCGTGGACTGGGGGGATGTCCGGGTCCTCTACTCCTCCTACTTATAGCGCACACAGTCACACATATATAGGACTTTGGGGATTGTCCTGCGGGGAGGCATGGCGGGGGGTTGAGGATGCCTCCAATGGGGCTCCAGTCCTCCTGTCTTGTCCCCTGCTCGTCCATCCCTCAATCTTAGCTGCATATTAGACACTTAGGATTTGGGGGGCTTGGTTTGGTTGGGACCCACCATGACCTTGATGTCCCCCAATTTTAATCGCATTATTAGTTCCCACAAGCATACATATCTCACTCACGCTACAGTACACACATCAATAGGGACTGGAGGTCGGCTGTAACGGCTGACCTCCTAATTTTAACTACACAGTAGACACTCTGGGGGCCTTGTACACATGCATGGGGGGTTTGGGGTTCGGCGCACCCCTCATTGCCTCGTCGGCCGGCGGGGACTGCGGTCTGGTGGCCTGCCAGGCTTTTATTCATTTATTATTGTTACCGTATTTTCCGCACTATAAGGCGCACCTAAAAACCACAAATTTTCTCAAAAGCTGACAGTGCGCCTTATAACCCGGTGCGCTTTATTACGATTCATTTTCATAAAGTTTCGATCTCGCAACTTCGGTAAACAGCCGCCATCTTTTTTCCCGGTAGAACAGGAAGCGCTTCTTCTTCTACGCAAGCAACCGCCAAGGAAAGCACCCGCCCCCATAGAACAGGAAGCGCTTCTTCTTCTACTGTAAGCAACCACCCGCCCCCGGAAGAAGAAGAAAAAACGCGCGGATATCACCGTACGTTTCATTTCCTGTTTACATCTGTAAAGACCACAAAATGGCTCCTACTAAGCGACAAGGATCCGGTTCATAAAAAGACGCAATCTCTCCATCCGCACACGGATTACTACCGTATTTCACAGCAACTGATATTCCTGTGAACCGCACTGTGGAACGGGAGCACGTACGGTGAATATTCGCACCACAGGGAATGAGAAGTCATCCTTCACTGTGGTTCTAGCTTGCCATGCTAACTTCCACCCATGGTGATATTCAAAAGGAAGACCTTGCCAAAAGAGACCTTTCCAGCCGGCGTCATCATAAAAGCTAACTCGAAGGGATGGATGGATGAAGAAAAGATGAGCGAGTGGTTAAGGGAAGTTTACGCGAAGAGGCCGGGTGGCTTTTTTCACACAGCTCCGAAGGCGAACACACCTTCACTAAGACGGGCAGACAGCGCCGGACGACATACGCCAACATTTGCCAGTGGATCGTAAATGCCTGGGCAGATATTTCGGTCACAACTGTGGTCCGAGCTTTCCGGAAGGCAGGATTCACAGAACTACTGGACAACAACAGCGACACTGACTCCGATGACTTCGACGAGACGGAACCGGCCATTTTGGATCCCACGCTTGCGCAACTTTTCAATTCGGACACCGAAGACGAAGAATTCGAAGGATTTACGAATGAAGAATAACTTCAGAAGGTGAGCGCTATGTTTATTTTGTGTGTTGTGACATTAACGTTCGAGCAACATTATGTTGCTATTGCTCTACACCATTTTGAATTTTACTATGTTTGTGATTGCACATTTGCGTACATTTTGGGACAGAGTTGTTAGAACGCTGGTTTTCAATATATTATTAAAGTTTGACTGAACTATCTGACTGTTTTTTTGACATTCCCTTCAGCGCAGCGTAGGCGCGGCTTATAATCCGGGGCGGCTTATTGGTGGACAAAGTTATGAAATATGTAATTCATTGAAGGTGCGGCTAATAATCCGGTGCGCCTTATAGTGCGGAAAATACGGTATATATATATATTTTTTTTTAATGTATTTATTATTTTTATTTTTATTATTTACTTATTTTTATTTTATTTTATTTTTTAAATTTTATTTTTTATTTTATTTTATTTTTTTATTTTTTTTAATCTTATTATTTATTTGTGTGTGGCGTCGCGCGGGTCTCACTTCCTGTTGGGTGGGGTCCGTGCCCGTGTGGCCCGACCTTGCGCTGTGGGGTCTCTGTTGGTGACTTGGTGTGGTGGCGGCGCAGCCCCCGTGTCTGGTCTGGATGCTGTGTCTCGGTTGTTTGGGCGGTGGTGTGTTTGTGCGGGTTTGGGTTGGGGTGGGGGACCTTTTGGTTGGGGGGGTTGTTGGTGTCTCTTGTTTGCGTGTTGGCGTTCGGGCTGACTGGCGGGCTGGCGCCGGCTGGTCTCCGTGGTCCTGGTGGCGTGTGGTTGCTGGTCGCAGTTTTTTTTTTGATCGCTTTGATTTGATTGGCTGGTGCTGGCTGTCTGGGGTTATTGCGGCTGCTGTTTCTGCTGCCGTTTGTTTGTGGTGTGGGCGCCCGTGGCTGCTGGGTCTGGTGCAGGGGTGTGGCTGATGTTGTGACTGGTGGCAGCACGCGCGCGTGATGGCTGTCGGGGCTGACGAACTGTGTATATGTATGTATATGTGTGTGTATGTATGTATGTTTATATATGTGTATGTGTACATATGTGTATGTATATGTATATATGTGTATGTGTGGGTATGTATACATGTATGTGTGTATGTGTATGTATATATGTATGTATATTTCTGGGGGTACGCTCTGGGCCTGCCTGTCAGACGGGGGTCGACGCCTCAGGCTACTGCATCCGAACTGCGTGTCTGGAGCTCCTGGGTCCCGCTGTCCATCCCTTCCGGGTGCCCGTCTTGGTTGGGGCCTGTTGGGCCTAGTCCCTGCGTCTATTGTGGTAGCTTGGTGCTGCAAGGTATTCCGAGGTGCTGCGAGTCGGCCAGTTGCTGGGGTAGTGACCTTGTTTGTCAGCATGTCTGTGATCTTCTTTTAATTCTTTTTTTTTTAAAATTAATTAATTAATTAATTAATTTATTTATTTATTTTTTAATATATTTTATTAATATTATTTTTTAATTTTTCCCCTCCCTCAGGGGGGGGGGGGGGGGGGGGAGCTCGGCGGGGCGGTTGCTGGTTGTTCCATCTCCATCGTTGGGGTCCCTGCGGGTGGGGTGGGTGGTTCCCGTGGCCCTGTGCCTGGGTGGTCCTGCGGCGGCCGGTTTGGGTGGGTGTGGCCGGGAGCTGGCCTCGCCGCGCTCTCCGGGGGTGGGGGGTGGGCTCGTGGGGGCCCGGTTGCCGGTGGGGCGGGGGCGGTCTTCCCGTCCGGTTGCGGGGAGTCTCTGGGTCCCTCGGGCGGGGCGTCTCGCCTTTCTGCCCGTGTGGGGTGTGGTCTCTCGCTGGCTTGGGGTCTGGCTGTCCCCTGCTTTTCTCGTGCCCTGTCCTCTGCCGGGTGCGTCTGTCTGCGGCCTGCTGCTGGCCCTTGTGGGCGGTACGGTGGGTCGGGCTCTGGGGTTCCTGTCGCTGGCCGGCTTGGCTGCGTGGGGGCGGTGGTCCCTGGTTCCCTGGGCACCACGCCTCCTGTTTGTGTGTTGGGCTCTCGGGGGTGATGGGGCCGTGCTCTGGCTCCCACGCACTCTGGGAGTCGAATGTATTGTACATGCAAATTCACATATGCTCACATACGTACATAGGTACCTACGCTCCCACATACATACACAAATACAGTACATATTTACCTACCTAATGTTCGTACATCCACACGCACATTCAATATACAAACATACACATACACATACTGTACATATACATTCACTGTACAAACACATATACACATTCTGTACATATACATTCATTGTACAAACACATATACACATTCTGTACATATACAAGTACATATGCATACTTACACTCATGCACATAATCACGTTTCATCAAACATATATTAACGTTGTTGCCCTAGGGTAAACTGGGTGTAACACATGGCACACTGACAAAGCTTAACCTATTGTGACTATAACAATCTACAAGGTTAATGTAGGTTGCTTCTCTTTCTCCCCCTCCATTTTTCTGCATTCTTTCGTATCTCAAGTTATCATTACGTATATGTATTGTTGCATTTAAACAACTGTATTGTTGATAATAAAGGTAAATTATTGGTATTGTTCATTATCAATAGCGCTATTTCTATTGGTATTTGTATTGATCCATTTGTAGTGTAATAATGCTCATTGTCATTTCTGTATTATTTTTTATTTTTCGCTAACTGCTTATTTGCTATTACTTTTACCATCATATTTGTACATGTCATATTTGCTGATGTTGCTCTATTGTTGTTGTTGTTGTTGTTTGCTGTTGTTGTTTTTGTCTCTCTGTCTAATCCCCCTCTTGTCCCCAC
>NC_084549.2:16045000-16150000 GCF_033978685.3 Nerophis lumbriciformis | reverse complement strand
GTTTATTTATATAGCCCTAAATCACAAGTGTCTCAAAGGGCTGCACAAACCACAACGACATCCTCGGTTCAGATCCCACATCAGGGCAAAGAAAAACTCAACCCACAATGTTGTCGTATATTCAGGATTTAGAAATTTATACACGCAAACCAACAGATACTGCCAAAAGACTACCATCCAAATGTGTAAGAGCTTTTCTTCCTGTCACTCACTCATAGCAGTGACCTGGAGAACCGGTGGAAAAAAATGTGACTCCAAAGATTGTTAGCAGATTAGCAAACAACAGAGAAGAAGTTTGATTATTTTTAATAAAATTCAGATTTTTTTTTTTTTTTTTAAACACTATTTTTTTTAAAACACGCTTTGCAATGGGACGTTGCCATACATGAATATGGATCTTGATGTTCTAAACAAATATTTTAGTTGATATAAATTAGGGCTGTCAAATGATTATTTTTTTTTACTCAGATTTATCACATTTTAAAATTTGGATTAATCATGATTAATCACAGGTGATTACTCGCGTATATACATAAAATTTGCTTAAGAAAATATATATTTGTATACAAATGAAATTTTACGGTCAGAATGTCATCCAGGAACGTTTTTAATCGTTTTACTTGAACTCATTTATTGGCACACAACCTGTTAACAGTTTTATATAAAGTTATTTCAGGCTGTATTTTGGAGTGCAATTTGCCAGCTACCACAACAGTTGGAGTCTTCTCACTCATTTTTGTACTGACATATGCAGTAATCTGATCACTGACCGTAGAGCGGTCAAGCTAAAAGAGTTTGTGCGGTCAAAATAATACTGCATGATTAATCTAAGTGTGTTCATTATTAATACAATATTTTTTTGGTGATTAATAACATGAGTTAATGTGTTCATGTTGATTAATAATAAGTACCAATGATAGTCACATACACACTAGGTGTGGTGAAATTACTCTCTGCATTTGACCCATCCCCTTGTTCACCTCCTGGGAGGCAAGGGGAGCAGTGAGCAGCAGCGGTGGCCGCGCTTGGGAATTAATAATAATGATAATTAATATAAATACTAATATCTTTTTTGTTGAGTCTTCTGTCGGGCTGTCAAAGTTAACGCATTAACGCATGTGATTAATAAAAATAAATGATCGCGCTATCAAATATCCATCCATCCATTTTCTACCGCTTATTCCCTTCGGGGTCGCGGGGGGCGCTGGAGCCTATCTCAGCTACAATCTGGCGGAAGGCGGGGTACACCCTGGACAAGTCGCCACCTCATCGCAGGGCCAACACAGATAGACAGACAACATTCACACTCACATTCACACACTAGGGCCAATTTAGTGTTGCCAATCAACCTATCCTGTCTTTGGCGGTGGGAGGAAGCCGGAGTACCCGGAGGGAACCCACGCAGTCACAGGGAGAACATGCAAACTCCACACAGAAAGATCCCGAGCCCGGGATTGAACCCAGGACTACTCAGGACCTTCGTATTGTGAGGCAGACGCACTATATGAATGAAGATTAATCATATCCGGGCGAAGACGTGCGCGTTTGTTTCACGGTCTGTGATCATGATGCGAGGCGGTCAATTTCGCTTCAAAGCAGAACTTTTGATAAAACTGGGTAACTCGTGGGTATTGCAGCGACAAACGTTTTTATCATCGGCGCACATCAAGTTTAAAATACCGTATTTTTCGGACTATAAGTCGCAGTTTTTTTCATAGTTTGGCCGGGGGTGCGACTTATACTCAGGAGCGACTTATGTGTGAAATTATTAACACATTACCGTAAAATATCAAATAATATTATTTAGCTCATTCACGTAAGAAACTAGACCAGGGGTCGGCAACCCGCGGTTCTAGAGCCGCATGCGGCTCTTTAGCGCCGCCCTAGTGGCTCTCTGGAGCTTTTTAAAAAATGTATGAAAAATGGAAAAAGATGAGGGGAAAAAATATATTTTTTGTTTTAATATGGTTTCTGTAGGACAAACATGACACAAACCTCCCTAATTGTTATAAAGCACACTGCCAGCTTCGCAGATTCGAGTATTTGGCGAGCGCCGTTTTGTCCTACTAATTTTGGCGGTCCTTGAACTCACCGTAGTTTGTTTACATGTATAACTTTCTCCGACTTTCTAGGACGTGTTTTATGCCACTTCTTTTTCTGTCTCATTTTGTCCACCAAACTTTTAACGTTGTGCGTGAATGCACAAAGGTGAGTTTTGTTCACGTTATTGACTTGTGGGGAGTGCTAATTGGGCATATTTGGTCACTGCATGACTGCAAGCTAATCGATGCTAACATGCTATTTAGGCTAGCTATATGTACATATTGCATCATTATGCCTCATTTGTAGCTATATTTGAGCTCATTTAGTTTCCTTTAAGTCCTCTTAATTCAATTTATATCTCATGACACACTATCTGTATGTAATATGGCTTTTAATTTTTTGCGGCTCCAGACAGTTTTGTTTTTGTATTTTTGGTCCAATATGGCTCTTTCAACATTTTGGGTTGCCGACCCCTGGACTAGACGTATAAGATTTCATGGGATTTAGCGATTAGGAGTGACAGATTGTTTGGTAAACGTATAGCATGTTCTATATGTTATAGTTATTTGAATGACTCTTACCATAATATGTTACGTTAACATACCAGGCACGTTCTCAGTTGGTTATTTATGCCTCATATAACGTACACTTATTCAGCCTGTTGTTCACTATTCTTTATTTATTTTAAATTGCCTTTCAAATGTCTATTCTTGGTGTTGGATTTTATCAAATAAATTTCCCCAAAAAATGCGACTTATACTCCAGTGCGACGTATATATGTTTTTTTCCTTCTTTATTATGTATTTTCGGCCGGTGCGACTTATACTCCGGAGCGACGTATAGTCCGAAAACTACGGTACTATCTTAAAGCGAAACACGTACTCGAGGATGGCGCCGACATTGTTGCCAATCCTCTTAGCGACTTTTTTGTAAACAGCTACTAGCGACAAATCTAGTGACTTTTCCCAGGGATACTGGAGACTTTTTTGTGTTTTTGTAGACAGAGGTGACAGTCACCGTCCTCAGCGAGAAGTGACGGGTGCTGCCGGTCAGCTGGTGCTGCTGCGCCGATAGCTACATGCTTGCATGAATGCTAGCTACATTGACAAGAAGCAGAGGCGATCACTACGCTGGCAAAGTTTACTGAGTCAATGTTGTCATCAAAAGTACCAGTTAAGTTAAACAATGCCTTTGCTAAACGGATGCCACCTCATGTAGGACACCTAACATCTGTGAAGACCAAGTCCTGCAAGAAGATGTCATTCCACAGCTGATCTGTCATACAATACCTGGGAGAGGCACAAACACAGCAAGGATGAACTGTACTACACAAACAAAAGCATTGATTTGCAACTACGGACTAAATGTGAATTTATTTTGCTTCCTGGAGAACGTTGGACATCTGTAAGTAATCACAACAAGCTGGGGTCGCATCGTAGCAAAACAAATGATCAGCATCGCCATCTGAAAAAGGTAAACAAACTTGTTTGTTTCAACAACTGTTTGAACTAAAGAAGCGTAAACGATGCACTATGTGAAGTTGTTTATGAGTGTGTTTACTACACACATTACTTGGTTTTTATCTAGTCTGCACTTTGTCTGTGTTATTATTATTATTGGCTTTGATCTAGTTTGCACTTTGTCTATATTATTACTATTATCATTATTATTGACTCATTCTATTTTTTATTTTCCTATTTTAATGATGTTGGGTCTGTGTTGTTCTTGTTGTTGGGGATAAGTGTTGTAAATGAGCTTTGGCTACAAACACTATGATGCATACATTGGATAACTGTTTCAGATGTCTATGTTTTGTATCTGTCCTATTTCAAATAAACCTCTATAATAATAATACATTATAAATTAGTAACTGTACCTTGTTTGCAAGATTATTGCAAATTGCAATAATGTGCATTTAATGCTTACTGTCACCAAGTTTTGAGCAAATCAAAGACTTGCAGTTCAGCAAAACATTTAAAAAACATTCCTGTATGACATTCTGACTACCAAATTGCATTTGTCTCCAAATATTGGGGTATTTTCTTCAGCAAATTGTATTTATGCAAGCGTGATTAATCATGATTCATCACAGGTTTAGAGTGTGATTCATCTAATTTAAAAAATGAATCACTTGACAGCTCTGGTCTTTTGTCATCCACACTAATGAGTAACCCAGCCCCGGAAAACCACTGTTTTATTGCTTTAAAGTGTCAAAAGTGCTCACAACACTGAGCTATAATGTTGAGGCATAAATAAAATGATCCGTCATGTTTTAAAACGAACTGACAAACTGCTGTCAGTGGCGGCACATCAACCAATGGACTCTGCTTTGTCAATGTTTCATTACTTGACCATGAATGTTTGTGTTTGTTTTGTAACATCACTGGCCCAGTGTCAATAGAATGTGTTGCTTCAGTCGGGTGTGCCACAGATTTATCTGCTACTGAGACTACAATCACCTTTTTTTAACCTACCGCATTTTTCGGAGTATAAGTCGCACCGGAGTATAAGTCACACCTGCCGAAAATGCATAACAAAAAAGGAAAAAAACATATATAAGTCGCACTGGAGTATACAGTAAGTCGCATTTTTGGGGGAAATGTATTTGATAAAACCCAACACCAAGAATATAAATTTGAAAGGCAATTTAAAATAAATAAAGAATAGTGAACAACAGGCTGAATAAGTGTACGTTATATGACGCATAAATAACCAACTGAGAACGTGCCTGGTATGTTAACGTAACATATTATGGTAAGAGTCATTCAAATAACTATAACATATAGAACATGCTATACGTTTACCAAACAATCTGTCACTCCTAATCGCTAAATCCCATGAAATCTTATACGTCTAGTCTCTTACGTGAATGAGCTAAATAATATTATTTGATATTTTACGGTAATGTGTTAATAATTTCACACATAAGTCGCTCCTGAGTATAAGTCGCACCCCCGGCCAAACTAGGAAAGAAGCTGCGACTTATAGTCCGAAAAATACGGTACCCTGGCAAATAAGTGGTACATACGCAGACTAATAACACAATCATGTTTATTTGTTTAGTCGCTAGAGTTCACCTTCTTCGCTATTTTTACTTCTTGCCTGTACTTTGCCTCCTTGCTCTGCATACTGGGGTCCAAGCTAACATAAGAATGTACCAGCTCGTTCACTTAGTTATCATTTTGTGTTGCCATTCCTTGCACCACACACTACAGTGGCCTTCGAGGGTCAAAACTTGCTTTGAGAAGTGAAAATTCACAGCTAATTTCCATCGAAAAATACAATTTCATAATTTCTTTAAGCATGCCATATACTATTGGAAAGAAACTTTTTGATTTATCACATGATTGGGGGCTGAGCTCCCCTAAACTTCTGCGCTAATAAGCAAAAAACAATGAAATAAACTTGTGCAACAAACAGCTAAGAAACACCATATTTTAATAAAATCTGAAAAATAACCTTGTCCAAAGATTTTTATTTAATTTTTAATGACAATAAAAAAAACTAGAGGGTCACAGTTTTGGCTTCACGAAAGTCAATGGCTCCGTAAATGTGGTTGAAAACAACCGTTTCATTAGAGGGATTTTCCAATGTAAAACACATTTTGAAAAACGTATGCATTCTTTACATCATCACAGTTAAGTCCTATGTGGCATGCTATGAAAAATCTCATACTGACATGGCCAAAAACTGAGTTAAAGTCAATCTGCATTGGCATTTTCATGCTAGAAATTATACAAAATGCATGTACAAGCATCAAAAGTTGTACAGATATTGCTATATTCACAAAAATAACAAACTGACAATTAGTAATATTTGAATCTGGTCTGACAAGTTTGGGGAAACACAGTATTTTGCACTATATTTTAAAGAGTTCCGGTGGGTTCGAGCATATTCTAGAACAGGGGTGTCCAAACCTTTTCCAGGGAGGGCCGCCAACTGAAAAATCTAAATATGTTGAAAATACTTTTCATTTTCAAAACAAATATAATACAGTTGTCCCTGATTTATTGGTTCCGGACATGCAAAAAATTAATTTCCGCGAAGTTGGAATCATTAAGTATAAAATATCATTATATTATATTTGATTCCAACTTCCGTGAAGTTGGAATCAAATATTGTCAAAGCTTGAGCATAAAAAACTGTTTACAACCTTCTAAATATATTTATCAACATTATGAGAGCCCTCTAGACTGGAAATAACACTTTTAGTTGCCTTTACACTTTTCCAATCCAATATAGCAGTGATTCTCAAACTGTGGAACACGGGCTCTATCGAGTAATACGCCCAAGTTCTGATTCTTCATTTAAGTAAAGTGTTCAAACTGTGTGTAATGTTACAGTGGCCAAAGATATTAAATGTTCTGGTCAAATAAAACCTCTGCCATGTTTTTAATGAATTAACTAGTATAATAGAGTTGACTATTGTTTAATGCTGGTCATTATGTTGGTACTTGGAGAGCCAAGTGTTTTCTGAAATGGTATTTGGTGAAAAAAGTTTGAGAACCACCGTAATGTAGTAATACTATCTGAGGCTGAGTCAATCAGTCGCCAGGATACTGAACGGAGTGTTCGGATTGGTTTGGTCTCATCAAGTTGCAAATACTACATTAGTAGTATAGTAGTAGCAGTATTTTATGCTTCAAAATGCTCAATTTAGGACCAAAAAAATGAAATTGTATATAAATCCAAAAAAGATACAATATTTGAAGCGCAATGCGGTGAGGAATGACTATACCTCACATTTTTTAAGGAAAGATTGCCTGTCTGTTTTTTGTTATTAGGGTCAACATTTTAACTTGTTTTCATTACATTACACTTGTTTGATTTTTTATTCCACTTTTTACGTTTAAACCTTTTTTTTTTTAAGCATTTTTAGGATGTGCCACGGGACGTTAACAAATTAGCTGCAGGTTGGACGCGGCTGTTGCAGAATATTCTAAAATAAACTGGGACCAGCTAAAAATAGAAATACTATTACTGTATTCTATGCCACTTTCCTGTGTCATTTCCAGCTAATACACAATACAATTATATTTAGCTAAACATTTGGCCAGGTATGAATACTTTAGGGCTTAATGGTATGTAAGATACTTGTACTGAGTTTTAAGCACTCCATTGATGAGAATACCAAATCCCAATTTTCTCTGGACTTCCAATAAAAATGAAAGAATGTGATCACCTTTGAGGTATCATTGAATTATCAGTCATGACCACGCGGTTTCCATTCATAGGGTATTTCTGGCTATGGCGTTAAATGTGCGCACTTTGCTCACATCTGCCACCTTCAGGCTGTACTCAGGTGCTGACAGAGAAGCTCCCATTGTCACGCTGCTGTTCCTGCGCAAAAAAAAAAGCCTTGTAATGTTTGTGGCGTTGGTAATTGACTAACTCTACAGTTCCAGACAAAGTTTTGGAGGCAATTACAAAGGCAGTTGAATGAGAAAAGATGGACAAACCTGAACTTCATGGCAGAATCTCTGCTGGAGCGAGCAGAGCAGTGAAACTCTTGAGCTCCCGATCCTTCTAAAATTCTTTGCAGGTTTCTCTCTGTGATCCCACCACCTGTATTAAATAGATTAAATGAATAAACACATGTACACAAGTCACATAAATTACTTGCACAAGAAAGAAACGCTAACCTGGCATGATGGTAATTCTACCTTTAGCCTGGAGGGGGAGAAAACGTCAAACATTAGAATGTAGACTTGGTAGAATGGAACCACAAAATCCCATGAAGAGAACACAGTCGTCAGAAAAAACATTCAAAAGTCACACTGAACACCAAAAGTTTGAAATAAAGACTCATTTGTTCACGTCAAAGCTAAGGTAGATGTTTCTTTATGAGCAATGGTCAACTTATTTTTACACTCGCAGAGTAGACATTAATACAGGGTTTCCCCTTAATGTATTTTATTGTGGCGGTGCGCAGCGGCAACATATTCGCCACCACAACTTAAAAATTAGGGTTGTTTTTTTTACGTGAAAACCAAATGAAGTAAAATAATATATTGTAGCCTCCGGAAGAAGACACACAAAGTCCGACACTCTTTTTATCTTTTATTGCCAATATTTTGCTTACAATGGGCCCAATGTGATGCCATTTTTTTGCTGCATCTTTTACATGTACTGTCATATTGTACATGGTAATTGGGATTTTTTATATATTGTATATATTATATCAAAATATAATATAATAATACAATACATCAGTATATATTATATACTGTATATACAAACCCCGTTTCCATATGAGTTGGGAAATTGTGTTAGATGTAAATATAAACAGAATACAATGAGTGAATGTGAGTGTGAATGTTGTCTGTCTATCTGTGTTGGCCCTGCGATGAGATGGCGACTTGTCCAGGGTGTACCCCGCCTTCCGGCCCATTGTAGCTGAGATAGGCTCCAGCGCCCCCCGCGACCCCGAAGGGAATAAGCGGTAGAAAATGGATGGATGGATGGACAATGATTTGTAAATCCTTTTCAACCCATATTCAATTGAATGCACTACAAAGACAAGATATTTGATGTTCAAACTCATAAACTTTATTTTTTTTTTTTTGCAAATAATAATTAACTTGAGATTTCATGGCTGCAACACGTGCCAAAGTAGTTGGGAAAGGGCATGTTCCCCACTGTGTTACATCACCTTTTCTTTTAACAACACTCAATAAACGATTGGGAACTGAGGAAACTACTTGTTGAAGCTTTGAAAGTGGAATTCTTTCCCATTCTTGTTTTATGTAGAGCTTCAGTCTTTCAACAGTCCGGGGTCTCCACTGTCGTATTTTACGCTTCATAATGCGCCACACATTTTCGATGGGAGACAGGTCTGGACTGCATGCGGGCCAGGAAAGTACCCGCACTCTTTTTTTACGAAGCCACGCTGTTGTAACACGTGCTGAATGTGGCTTGGCATTGTCTTGCTGAAATAAGCAGGGGCGTCCATGAAAAAGACGGCGCTTAGATGGCAGCATATGTTGTTCCAAAACCTGTACGTACCTTTCAGCATTAATGGTGCCTTCACAGATGTGTAAGTTACCCATTCCTTGGGCACTAATACACCCCCATACCATCACAGATGCTGGCTTTTGAACTTTGCGTCGATAACAGTCTGGATGGTTCGCTTCCCCTTTGGTCCGGATGACACGATGTCGAATATTTCCAAAAACAATTTGAAATGTGGACTCGTCAGACAACAAAACACTTTTCCACTTTGCATGAGTCCATCTTAGATGATCTCGGGCCCAGAGAAGCCGGCGGCGTTTCTGGATGTTGTTGATAAATGGCTTTCGCTTTGCATAGTAGAGCTTTGACTTGCACTTACAGATGTAGCGACCAACTGTATTTAGTGACAGTGGTTTTCTGAAGTGTTCCTGAGCCCATTTGGTGATATCCTTTAGAGATTGATGTCGGTTTTTGATACAGTACCGTCTGAGGGATCGAAGGTCACGGTCATTCAATGTTGGTTTCCGGCCATGCCGCTTACGTGGAGTGATTTCTCCAGATTCTCTGAACCTTTTGATGATGTTGAAATCCCTACATTTCTTGCAATTGCACTTTGAGAAACATTGTTCTTAAACTGTTTGACTATTTGCTCACGCAGTTGTGGACAAAGGGGTGTACCTCGCCCCATCCTTTCTTGTGAAAGACTGAGCATTTTTTGGGAAGCTGTTTTTATACCCAATCATGGCACCCACCTGTTCCCAATTAGCCTGCACACCTGTGGGATGTTCCAAATAAGTGTTTGATGAGCATTCCTCAACTTTATCAGTATTTATTGCCACCTTTCCCAACTTCTTTGTCACGTGTTGCTGGCATCAAATTCTAAAGTTAATGATTATTTGCAAAAAAAAAATGTTTATCAGTTTGAACATCAAATATGTTGTCTTTGTAGCATATTCAACTGAATATGGGTTGAAAATTATTTGCAAATCATTGTATTCCGTTTATATTTACATCTAACACATTTTCCCAACTCATATGGAAACGGTGTTTGTATAATATGTAAATATTACATACAGCATATATTATATTTTATATTGCTACCATGGCAAATTTTTTGTCTACTTAATACCTTTTGTCTTCGCCTTCTTTTTGCGCCCTTGTGTGCACTATCCTTTCCATCCTTGTAACTGAGCTACTGTGTGGAACAATTTCCTTTGTGGATCAATAAAGTTTGTCTAAGTCTAAGTCTAATTTCAACACATATTTCTCCCGTGCACAGATGTCCATCTCTGTGCGTGACTTGCAAACATTCAACACTTCCTCATTCTCCACCAACATAATGTGTTCACAGACCATGGGAAAAATGACCATCGTAACACACTAACATACACATTAACATCAGCAGGTAGTTACAGTATGAATTATGTGCGCGATGTTGACTAGTGATGCACCGAACATTTGGCTGCTGAAAAAAGACGTACTTTGATCACCAGAAGAGCCAAAACCAGATGTTGTGATGATGTAAGCCATACGCACGGGGTTGCCTGGAGAGGAGGCAGCATGTCTGCAACGTGGACGTACTATAATATATAAGAGATATACCCGCAAACAGCGATCTACAAAATTTAAGATGACAGTGGCTTTTAAGGAGAGAACGGCTCCCAGCAGCGCGGTTTTCGACGCGGACAGAGAGGGACAGAAGTAAAGATCGAGTCTCTAAATACAAGTATAGTTTACAATATTACAATAAATAAATGATAGATTTGTTGATAGTCGTTTTTAATAAACAAAGAGTCACTAAAAGGATTGGAGAAATCTCTAGAAAAAAAAAATCTCCACAAGGTACATTATACTTCAACAATAAAGCAAAACGGTATTACCATATTTTCCGGAACATAGGGCGCACCGGATTATAAGGCGCACTGCCGACAAATGGTCTATTTTTTTTTATCTATTTTCATATATTAGGCGCACCAGATTATAGGGCGCATTATAGGAGTCATATTATCATTTATTTTTTCTAAATGCAAAACACTTCCTTGTGGTCTACATAACATGTAATAGTGGTTCTTTGGTCAAAATGGTGCATAGGTTATGTTTTACAGATCATCTTCAAGTCGCTTTCTGACAGTTGCTTACGGATGCGCCGTTTTGTGGGCGGTCTTATTTATGTGGCTCGCCTTCGGTAGCGTCTTCTCCATGTCACCTATATTGTAGCGGTGTGGCGTGCAAGGACGGGAGTGGAAGAAGTGTCAAAAGATGGAGCTAACTGCTTTAATAACATTCTGACTTTACTTCAATCAATAAGGGAGCAGCATCTCCTCATCCGGAAACAACAACACCGGAAATGTGTCCCATGAAAAACTGTCCGACTGTAACTCTAATAACTAAAGCACCATAATAATACTCGTATGTTTAATGCGCCGACAAACCTTCAAGCGATGCGGCTTCATAGCTTACCAAAGTCGTACTAAAACATTTTGATAGAGTTTTGAGCGCCGTGTGTAATGTTCTATATTTTCAATGGATCATATAACATGTTGGTGTTGTTTACTTGAGACCCATCATAGTGCAGCCTACACTTATCTCTTATGTGTGACTGCCATCTACTGGTCACACTTATCATTACACCATGTACCAAATAAAATAGCTTCGAGGTGGGTGAGCTCAACCAAACTTATTCCTTACATTAGGCGCACCGGGCTATAAGGCGCACTGTCGAGTTTTGAAAAAAAAAAAAAGGATTTTAAGTGCGCCTTATAGTCCGGAAAATACAGTATGTAAGAAAAATATATGTTAATGCTATAATGAATAACATCCATCCATCCATTTTCTACCGCTTATTCCCTTCGAGGTCGCTGGAGCCTATCTCAGCTCCAATCGGGTGGAAGGCAGGGTACACCCTGGACAAGTCGCCACCTCATCGCAGATAATGAATAACAGATATGTTTTAAATGTATGTATACATTTCTTGCCTTTTTCAAGAAAATATATCAATCAATCAATGTTTATTTATATAGCCCTAAATCAAAACCGCAATAAAAGTACACCTCCAGGCAACTTCAACCCTAAACTAACACCCTCCCCGGATTGTTAATAATCAAATATAAACAATCAAATGCAGATATTTTTCTTATGCCTTCTGATCTCTCTCTCTCTCTATGTCCACTACTTGCTGTACATATCCTACCAAATCAGACATACACTGTTTCAATATCCATTTCTCTGTTCTCAGTTGTTGATGACTGATGATAACAACCAAACCTAACCCCCCCACCTCCCCTCCACATCCCGAATTGTAAATAATGTAAATAATTCAATGTATACACCCTGATGATTATCTTGTGTGATGACTCTATTATGATGATAGTATATATGATAGTATATATCTGTATCATGAATCAATTTAAGTGGACCCCGACTTAAACAAGTTGAAAAACTTATTCGGGTGTTACCATTTAGTGGTCAATTGTACGGAATATGTACTTCACTGTGCAACCTACTAATAAAAGTCTCAATCAATCAATCAAAGTGTCTCAAATGCATCATAGCAAATATTGTGATGACATCATATTGACCACGCCCAACCACCACAGGTATTTTGGCAAACTTGGGGAAACGCTGTAATAACGTTACAATGTTAGTTAAATAACTACCTGCACAGTCAGTAAAAGTTTCATAATTGCAATAGTTCGACCTGAGAACAGATTATTTTAATTTATATAATTTCCTTTGGAAAAATAGTTTCAAAATGCAAGCAATTACGGAGCGGAACAGACCCAAGCGCTTCCACTGAACATGAATTCATACATACTTGATCTACAAGGCGTTTAATGAGCGGGAGTCCTTCCAGTGCAGAGTTGTCACAGCCACTTGTCAACACACGCTGGAAACCTAACGACACCAGCGTTTCCAGGGCAACCGCTGCATCATGGACCATGTCAAAAGCTGAAGAATACAACAGAGCAAATAAATATGTCAACACAAGTCTTTCTAAACTCATAAAACAAATCATATTTGAAATACAGTACCTCGATGGAAGGTCACAGGCATGGGCCGAGCAGCAGCTACAGTAAAAAAGTAGAACATTAAAATTACAATAGAATACTGCTTAGCATTCCATAGCACATACTTCAATTTCCAAAGAACTACTGTACCTAGAAACTCCATGCACAGCTCTGCATCCACCCTCCCATCCTCTGTCAGGGCTCCCAGCACAAATCCATCCGCTCCATGGTTCTTCATCTCCTCCATGTCTTTCCTCATCACCTCCACTTCCTGGTCCGAGTAAAGGAAGTCGCCCCCACGAGGCCGGATCATCACATAGACTGGGATTTTCACATACCTTTTTACAACCTGCACTAGGCCTGCAATAGGATACATAAATATGAGAGATACGTGTTTGGTTAACCACAGAGCTGGTATGTGAAATTGTGAATGTTCTCACCAACACTGGGAGTGAGCCCTCCTTCCATGAGACTGCAACACAGCTCAAGTCGACCTGCACCTGTCAGAGGGGAGACAAACCTCAGGTTGACTTATGACAGGGGAAATTAAAGCTCGTCATTTGAATAATTTGATAGTGAGCTGATGCAATGTTACTGTGCTATCTGACAGGTTTTTTTTTTATTTTTAACTGTAAAAAAACAAAACGGTCATATTAACCGAGTCTGTTTGTTGTTAACAAAAGTACACTAACTACCAAACATTTGTATGCTCGTACAACACCTAAAACCTTTAGCATATCAGTATGTGGAATTAAATTATGGAAGGGATTAACCAAAGAAATCAAACAAAGCACCAATATGATTCAGTTTAAGAGACTGTTCAAACTACAAGTGTTCACAAAGTACACAGAACAATAATTATGATGAACATCTTGAACTAGGGATGTCCGATAAATGCTTTAAAATGTAATATCGGAAATTATCGGTATCGGTTTCGTTATTATCGGTATCGGTTTATAAAAGTAAAATGTATGACGTTTTTAAACACCGCTGTGTACACGGACGTAGGGAGAGGTACAGAGAGACAATGAACCTTTAAGGCACTTTCTTTGCGTGCATGCCATCCCAGTCACATAATATCTACCGGCTTTACTCATTACGAATTGACATACAGGTCACACTGAGGGTGGCCGCATAAACAACTTTAACACTGTTACAAATATGCGCCACGCTGTGAACCCACACCAAACAAGAATGACAAACACATTTCGGGAGAACATCCGCACCGTAACACAGCATAAACACAACAGAACAAATATCCAGAATCCCTTGTAGTACTAACTCTTCCGGGACGCTACAATATAAACCCCCCCGCTAACCCCTACCCCCCCACCTCAACCCCGCCCACCTCAACCTCTCATAGTCTCTCTCAGGGAGAGCATGTCCCAAATTCCAAGCTGCTGTTTGGATAGATAGATAGATAGATAGATAGATAGATAGTACTTTATTGATTCCTTCAGGAGAGTTCCCTTAGGAAAATTTAAATTCCAGCAGCAGTGTACAGAATTGAGATCAAATTTAAAAAGTAAAAAGTAAATAATGGGGTTATAAATGGAAACAGAATAGAAAAATATCACAATAAGAATAAAAATAAAAAGCAACAATGAGAATAAAAATATAACAGTAAAATAAGAATATAACAAGAGAAACTAGGCAGTAGTGACCATGTTATGAAAAAGTATTGCACTGTTATTGTTTTGAGGCATGTTAAAAAAAAAGAATGCACTTTGTGACTTCAATAATAAATATGGCAGTGCCATGTTGGCATTTTTTTCCATAACTTGAGTTGATTTATTTTGGAAAACCTTGTTACATTGTTTAATGCATCCAGCGGGACATCACAACAAAATTAGGCATACTAATGTGTTAATTCCACGACTGTATATATCGGTATCGGTTGATATCAGTATCGGTAATTAGGAGTTGGACAATATCGAAATATCGGTAAAAAAGCCATTATCGGACATCTCTATCTTGAACCCTTTTTTTTTTTAGACAATGATTATTTATGCATTTAACATTTGTATGCTTACTATGGTATATTATTTATTTGTTCACTGTTCTGTTACAGAGGACAAGGAAATGCGATAAAATTGCTATGGTATGAAAAGGGGTAGGATTAAATAAGCTCTGCTTCTTCCAAATCCTTTTCGGACGTGCTGTAATGAAACAAGTGGAATTGTGTGATGCATTACATTGTATCGTATGCATGTTCCAAATAAACTGCAACTGAACTGAACTGAACCACATGACCCACCTCCTCGCTCCGCATTGACAGCAGACTCCACGGAGTCCACGCACACCTCCATGAGAAAACCCTCCGCCATAATGACAACCTGGATAAACAAAGCAACTCTGTATTGTCACTATTGATATTATTGCCTCACAGAATGGTGTTTGTATTGAGTCGACTACCTGTCAATCGGACATTGTAATAGTTGACTTTTAGCAGTAGCTAACAAACACGGCTGCGGGTTAGCTACTTCCGGAGCGTTGATTTTACTACATATGTTTCAACGGGTGGACGGGTGAGAGTCTATTGAATATGTGTTGAAACTGAGCAGTGCAATAGTGACCGCCCGCGCGGCATACGCTAAAAGTCAAAAGAAAGTACACACGAAGTCCGCTTTAGAAAAATATGTGAAAAAAAAACATTTGTTTTATGTAATTATGTTTTAAAACACATGTATAAATATGTATTTGTGGTTTAAAAAAAAAAAAAACTATTAACATTTAATTACAAAAAACGTGTTCAACGTCATGACGTCATGAGGTCAGAGTTGAATGTTAAGAAACATGGTTGTGTAAGCCGCTGTTATAAGACGTCACTGACAGCATCCTCGGCGCTGGACTTCTTCTTGTTTTGTGTACATTAAGGAAGCAAACATGTTACTAACTTTGATAAGGACGACGATATTGAACGGTTGTAGACGAGCCGGAGTGGCAAATCAACACAGTAACGTAAGTATGATAGCCGCTAACCTAGCTAAGAAGAGTGAAAAAAGGTCAAATGTATTCTAAATAAAGTAATACAGATATTTTTTTTATTGAATTAAGTGCCTGCATGATAAACGAAGCAGTCCAGTTGTCTCATACTGAGCTCATTTAGTGTAAATTGTTAGTTTGGTTGCACTATTCAGTAGGGATGTAACGATATCAAACTCCCACGGTACGATATTATCACGGTACAATATTATTGCAGCAATGTAAAAAAAGTATAAAAACGGCAAATAAACAAACCCTCAATTACCCCCAAAACGGATTAACTTGCTGGAATATATAGACAATATAACATATATCCATAAACGTGGATGCATATGCAAAAGTGCAATGTATTTAACTGTACAGTAATTTATTTATTTATATCTGCACCTTATTGCTCTTTTATACTGCACTACAACAAGCTAATGCAACGAAACTCCTTTCTTATCTGTACTGTAAAGTTGCAATTTGAATGACAATAAAAGGAAGTCTAAGTCTAAACCTAATGTTCAACTGTTGTAATCATATTTAATTCAAGCAGTATTTTCACAGTACAAAGAACAGTGAAGGAACAGTGTTTCAAGTAACAAGTAAACAGAGAAAAGTTTCAGTTTAGTGTCTTTAAACCAACTTTGGAAACATGCTGACGTGAAGAAAACTTGATTTAAATGCCTCACAAATTGATGTTTGGCCTGGCTTATATCTTTGCTTTTCATCGATGAGGTGGCGACTTGTCCAGGGTGCAGCTAAGATAGGCTCCAGCACTCCCAAGCGGTACAAAATGGATGGATGGATGGCAATAATCTTTTTTGTGTGATGATTAATCAAGTGATTTCTCATGGTCACTCCCTGTGAACCCGAAAAGGGACAAGCGGTAGAACAAAATGGATGGATGGCTGGCAATAATCTTTTTTGTGTGATGATTAATCAAATGACTTCTCATGGTCTGATTTAAACTTTGTGGGAGGATCTATGAGCTTGAGCTTTCCGCTTAGCTCAGTGGTTCTTAACCTTGTTGGAGGTACCGAACCCCACCAGTTTCATATGCGCATTCACCGAACCCTTCTTTAGTGAAAAATAAAATGTTGTTTTTTTTCAAATTCAAGACAAAGTTATATGTTTTTGGTAACACTTTAGTATGGGGAACATATTCTAAGTAACAAAGACTTAATTTAGAGTTATTTGGACACTAGGGGAACATATTCTAAGAAACAAAGACTTAATTTAAGAGTTATTTGGTTAGGGTTAGGGCCAGGGTTAGAGGGTTAGGGTTATAATAAGGCCGTGCCGAATAAGGCATTAATAAGTACTTACTAATGACTAGTTAAGAGCCAATATGTTACTAATTTGCATGTTAAAAAGCAACTAATTAATGGTGAATATGTTCCCCATACAAAAGTGTTACCATGTTTTTTTACTGGTGCACAAAATGACCATGATCACCTTGTTCAAACAACAAAACCAACACAGTGCATACATTCACAACAAATTACACACCTGCAAATCAGTCTGACTTCTGCTGTTGCCGTATCCGTAATACACCGATAGGGAGAAGTTTTTATTTACACGATGAGTCGGGTGTGTTTTGACCTCCGCCGAACCCCTGAGGCCGACTCACCGAACCCCTAAGGTTCGATCAAACCCAGCTTAAGAACCACTGGCTTAGCTACTCTGTGTTTTAACTGAGTAGCGCAGGATCTTATGGGTAATGTGGACCGTAGACCGGCTCCCAGTTCTCGTTTACCATCACGTCACAGCATTACAATACTGTTACAGCCCTACTATTCAGCTGTCAAGTATGCATTCTAATGTCGTAGCTTCAGAATGTAATACCGTACATCATGCAGACTCCAGACTCACTCAAATGATGTGTTCCTATAATATCTGTTCTCTGTGCCTTGATCAGACTGCACATGTACGACACTGGCTGACGAGAAGAGGCCACAGCACCATCACAGCCGAGGCAGGAGCTTCATCCTCCCCAGCAGCAGCAGTCAGTGTCCCCAATGCAGCCACAAACAGGATAGTAGGTCGCTGGTTACTTGGTTGTAGTGGCCTGGTGGTGGGTGCTGTTGTCCTCGGTGGTGTCACGAGGTAAACATTGCAATGTCTGTCATCTTTGCGTATCAGGTGTCTGTGATTGATTTTTGTCTATTTATTTTAATAAACCAGACTGACAGAATCCGGCCTGTCCATGGTGGACTGGCACCTGGTGAGAGAGATGAAACCCCCTCAGTCGCAGGCAGAGTGGGAGGCTGAGTTCTCAAAGTACCAACAGTTTCCTGAGTTTAAGATGTAAGATGGCATTTGCTGCTCTTAACTTTGACAGTGTTCGATAAGTGCATTTAATTTCCAATTGATTTGAATTAAATGTACTTGCAACGTTAGTTAGAAGCAATTTTATTGACAAACAATTGATTTACAAATAATCTATATCGGATTTAAAGATTTTCATATGACTTAAAAAGCTTAAATCGATTGCTCAAGTTCTAAATTGTGACTAAAGACGTTCCATTCTATGTAGGGTGATCCTTGCTTTTCACACGTCCCACAAATTCAAAACGTTGTCTCGCATTTGGCTTAAATTTAATCATTTTGTCAGTAATAAT
Source organism: Nerophis lumbriciformis (assembly GCF_033978685.3). Taxonomy (NCBI): domain Eukaryota; kingdom Metazoa; phylum Chordata; class Actinopteri; order Syngnathiformes; family Syngnathidae; genus Nerophis; species Nerophis lumbriciformis. The sequence continues at coordinate 16,131,408 of NC_084549.2, read as the reverse complement.
CCACTCTCTTTCTCCATGTTGGTGGAGGCAGGGCTGCTCATTTAACACACACACACACACACACACACACACACACACACACACACACACACACACACACACACACACACACACACACACACACACACACGTATGTGTTACCTTCTTGAGACCTCCGAAAAATGCCTACCTCTTTAGGACCACCCTTTCTAGATATATAAAGATTTGTATTTACAACATTAATAATATATACAAACTATGCAAATATAAAAAAGTTAAGCTTTTAGTTATTTATTTTTTATTTTTAATGTTTTGTTTGTAATTGGTTTTTAATCTTCATTATTTACTTCAAGTTATTACAGTATGTCTCAACCGTATTTTTCGGAGTATAAGTCGTAGTTTTTTTCATAGTTTGGCCGGGAGCGACTTGTGTGTGAAATTATTAACACATTACCGTAAAATATCAAATAATATTATTTAGCTCATTCACGTAAGAGACTAGACGTATAAGATTTCATGGGATTTAGCAATTAGGAGTGACAGATTGTTTGGTAAACGTATAGCATGTTCGATATGTTATAGTTATTTGAATGACTCTTACCATAATATGTTACGTTAACATACCAGGCACGTTCTCAGTTGGTTATTTATGCCTCATATAACGTACACTTATTCAGCCTGTTGTTTACTACTCTTTATTTATTTTAAATTGCCTTTCAAATGTCTATTCTTGGTGTTGGATTTTATCAAATAAATTTCCCCAAAAAATGCGACTTACCGTATACTCCAGTGCGACTTAAATGTTTTTTCCCTTCTTTATTATGCATTTTCGGCCGGTGCGACTTATACTCCGGAGCGACTTATACTCCGAAAAATACGGTATATACATATTTATTTAATTTTTGTATTAATTTTGCCCAAAGGGGGTGCATTTCAATTTCTTACACACACTTGTTATTACACATGTTGACCAGAGGGGGAGCACTTAAAATTTTTCCACACACTTGTTATTTCATATGTTTACCAGAGGGGGAGCACTTTTAAAACCGACACACAGTCAATTTGAAAAAATCCCTCCTTTTTGGGACCACCCTCATTTTGATAGATTTCACCACCAGGGGTGCAAATGAGACATTTTCTATTAGATGCAATGGTTTTCCGTATTGGGACCATAATTTCGGTCCTAACTTGTTCACCGGTCCTCATATGGAAGGTACTTTTCCTTGTTGATGTCTCAAGAAGGGTAGAAATAAAAGAACACACACAGGATACAGTGATAGAGCCTCACTACAACGCAGTAGACATTAGTAGGAAAAAAGATTATTGCAAAGTCAGATGTGCCAGTGTGGAAATATTTTGGCTCCAGACACAATGCGCAAGATGAGTCCATCAACACAAACAAATGCTGAAATTGTTGGAAAAAGATTGCAACAGTAAATGACGGAGAAAAACAACCTGACCTCGTTGTGAAAAGTGTGGAAAAAAACTTTTAGATGTCCAATTCTACAATTTTGTTTGTAGAAACTTAATAAGCCATTTTTTTCGATGTTTTAGCTGTTTATGGGTTTATGTAGGATTGTTTTTTGAACAGAGACAGGTTCTAGTTTATTGTTTTTTGTTGTCATTTTTACTTAGGTGCAAATTTTCTAAAGTACCAGTACAAATGCTCCATGCTTGTTTTATGTGAGACAGCTTGAGAAAATTGCATTTAAGTAAGATCTATTAGAAGTTTTATTTGCATAGTTTTTTATGAGTTAGGTAGCATAATATACATTTTAAAAGTTATGTTTAGCTACCTTGCTGCATGTATGTATCTCGTATATTATTTGGGAACTCGTCATCCTAATTATGCATCTTTTCTGCTTTTGTAGCAACATAATAAAATAACTCTCAGAGAAAGTTTAATTTGACCCAGGTGAAGTTAGCATAGAAGCTTTAAAAATCCCCTTAACCTTTTTTTGTCATAGGATAGGATAGACTTTTATTTATGATACAGCCTGAAATAATTTTAGCTTAAACTGTTACAGAGTTTTGATGACATGCATTCAAGTAAAACGTTTAAAAATGTTCCTGGATGACATAATGCATTTGTGTACAAATAGTGGGGTATTTTCTTAAGCAAATATTAATTATGCAAGCAAGTAATCACCTGTGATTAATCATGTCTAATCCAAATTCCAAAATGTGATAAATAATTTGACAGCTCTAGTTTTTTTGTTTTTTTGTTTTTTAAAGCTGCTGCACTTTTGCTTAAATCCTCTGGTGCCATACTGCGGGCCTCACACTTTGAAAAATACATAATACCTCTCCACTGTGACCGAGGAAACGGTCAAATTGACTGTGTTTGTGTATGTTTTGTAAGTTGCTGGGAGCCTTTGAAACCTTAGAAAATGGCAACATTTAAACACAGGAAGTGAACAAACTATCAGTAATTGCTGAGAAGTAAATAAGATGTGCTTGTTCGGACATGTTGATTTGTGCAAGTGTAAACATGTAATGTACGTTAGTTTAAGTATGTTCGAAATAAACTAAACCTATTTGAGGAGATGAAAAAGTGATCTCACAGCATGCAAATGATCTGTCGTCCTAGAATGAATCACGGCATGACTCTGCCCGAGTTCAAGTTCATCTTCTACATGGAGTGGGGTCATCGTATGTGGGGCAGGCTGGTGGGACTGGCCTACATTCTCCCCACTGTGTACTTCTGGAGGAAAGGCTACTTCACTCGCTCCATGAAGGGCAAAGTGATGGGCCTTTGTGGATTCGTCTTCTTCCAGGTGAGCTGGTGGACGATAATTATCCGACATTGTGACAAAGCATCACGGGGGTTTTGTGTGTCCTCTCAGGGTTTGTTGGGTTGGTACATGGTCAAAAGCGGTCTGGAGGAGAAGCCAGAGTCCCACGACATCCCGAGGGTCAGCCAGTATCGACTAAGTGCTCACCTTGGTTCTGCTTTGCTCCTTTACTGTGCCAGTCTGTGGACCGGCCTCACGCTCATGCTGCCTGCACACAAGGTACGTACTTCCAAGTGGAATCAATGCCTATGTGTACAGCTCTGGTAATAGTAAATTCTCACCCACCTGCACAAATGTACTTCAAAATGTAACAATCAAAATAAATATGACTTTTTTTTTTACTAGGGCATGCATATATAATATGGATTAGTTTGACCATTTAAAATCAACAATAATAAAAAGGAGATGCTTGGAAATAGCATAAAAATGCCCCAAAAACTTGGAAAAACGCGATTCATAGCGTTACTTTTTGGTGTAACCATCATGAGCGTTCTGTTCAGGTATATTTCTTTTATATTTTGATAAATCATCATAAATAGGTATTGATCAATCTTTAAGCTGTGTGTATTTGATTTCCGTTTGCTTTTGACATCTTATTTAGAATTGTAGTTGAAACTTTTACAACCTTGTGTTGCGCTCATGATGGCATAACCAAACTAGATTATTTTGAATTTGTATTCCCTTTTTTACATTTAGTATATTTAAATATACTGTGTTTTATGTTTTTTTCTTTTTGGAACATGTACTATACATATAATATAATTAAGTCCCATATAAAATTATGTTTCTAGCAATACTTTAATTTTGCCTTTGAAAGTAACACTTCAATGTCCATTAGTGGAGCTGAACACCTATACTTTTTGTGGTCCCAATTTGGCCTTTAATATTACTTGTGTAACACGCTAAATGGTAATGGTAAATGGGTTATACTTGTTTAGCGCTTTTCTACATTCAAGGTACCGTATTTTTAGGACTATAATTCGCAGTTTTTTTCATAGTTTGGCCGGGGGTGCGACTTATACTCCAGTGCGACTTATATATGTTTTTTTCCTTCTTTATTATGCATTTTCGGCCGGTGCGACTTATACTCCGGAGAGACTTATAGTCCGAAAAATACTGTACTCAAAGCGCTTTGACGCTATTTCCACATTCACACGCACATTCACACACTGATTGCGGGAGCTGTCATGCAAGGCCCTAACCACGACCCATCAGAAGCAAGGGTGAAGTGTCTTGCTCAAGGACACAACAGACATGACTAGGATGGCAGAAGCTGGGGATCTAACCCTTAAGTTGCTGGCACAGTCGCTGTACCAACCGAGCCACGCCATCTCTAGGGGCTAACTGCAGCCCAGTCAGTATGTCCCTCACCACATTGCACTTTGAAGTTTGCGACCTGTAAAGCTGACTTTGAGGGTGTCATTTCATGTCTCGAGGGCTTTCTCAATGTTAAAAACATTAAGATTTAAAAAGGTCGAAACATGTTTTTATGCTCTAGCTGTACAATATTCCATTTATAATCAATAAGTGGAAATGTATTTACAGGCATGTGAAATGTTCGCGAAAATCTGCATTTTTAAACATTCATTTTCGCGCCAAAATATCACTTTTGCGGGTTTTTTATGGAATATAAAAAAAAAACAGGACCCATGTATATCCGTGTATATTGTAGCGTCCCGGAAGAGTTAGTGCTGCAAGGGGTTTTGGGTATTTGTTCTGTTGTGTTTATGTTGTGTTACGGTGCGGATGTTCTCCCGAAATGTGTTTGTCATTCTTGTTTGGTGTGGGTTCACAGTGTGGCGCATATTTGTAACAGTGTTAAAGTTGTTTCTACGGCCACCCTCAGTGTGACCTGTTGATCAAGTATGCCTTGCATTCACGTGTGGGTGTGTCAAAAAGCCGCAGATATTATGTGACTGGGCCGGCACGCAAAGGCAGTGCCTTCAAGGTTTATTGGCGCTCTGTACTTCTTCCTACGTCCGTGTACACTGCAGCGTTTTAAAAAGTCATAAATCTTACTTTTTGAAACCGATACCGATAATTTTGAAACCAATACCGATAATTTCCGATTTTACATTTAAAAGCATTTATCGGCCGATAATAACGGCAGTCCGATCTTATCGGACATCCCTACTTACGTGTTGTCGCCTTCGTTTTGTCTCTGAGCCACAACCCTGATGGTTTTCTACTTTGCTGCTAATCATATTTGGATGATTACAATCCGAACACTGTTAGTTCCGAACCAGTTTTAGTTCTAGAGTATTTATTAGTAGCCAGCAAGAAGGTATATTTTGTGACGGATGTAAACACAGGTCACAACATCCATCCATCCATCCATTTTCTACCGCTTGTCCCTTCCGGGGTCGCGGGGATGCTGGAGCCTATCCCAGCTGCACTGTATTGTATTGTATTTTGAGGCACACACACCAACCCCTGTTACACCGTGCTGCTGAGGTCACAGCACTGGAAGTAAATGACCTGAGGGGGCGTGTCTACAGGATAGAGTTGCCAAATGGGAAACATTTTGAGTTATTTCCATGCATGTTATAGAATTTGACATTACATTTTCAATGACAATAATATTAGTAAATGATCTACTAAAAAAATAAAAATGATGTAGTACATTTAATGGGACATGTAAGTGTCAAAAATACAGCCATAAGAGGTTGGTAGATGATAATAAATCTAAAGGGAAAGTACAGTGTAGAAATGCACCCAATCCCAGGAAATGTAGTCTTGAGCTTCAACATTTTGTTTCGGGACTTGCGTGGTCGCACTTTGTGCTAATAGAAAATGTTCTCTTTTTTCTGTCAGTTTTTCCTTTTTTTCTCAAAGGGTGCACACATACCTCTATTTACCATGGCGACGCCTGGAACCAATTATCAGCAATAACAAGGGTTTACTGTATATTACTCTTGGCGACCAGAAGTAGATTTGTCCATGGGAGCCTGAGTGTGTGCATAGAAGACACAACCAACAACAATCTCGTACAAGTGCGTTTATACTTGACTATTGAGGAATATGTTATAATTAATATTTTACTTACTATGTAAAGATTTGTATTTTCTATAAAGAATCACCTATGAACAATAAACAAAAACAAAATACTTTCACAATTACAATTAAGTTCAGTCCAAAAATTTCAAAAGTCATGTTTATATTCCAGATAATGTCCAAAGTTTCTATAAACGGGGAAAAAAATAATTTGATAGATCCAAAGGAAAATAGGAGTGTTCCATATCTCTTACTGCAGAAAAGCCAATTTAAAACGTCTACGCCACTTTGGTATTGAAAAGGTAAACAAAACACAGTAAATGGTCAAAAATCGTGAACAATTTTTTTTAGACATTGTATCTGTGGGGAAAAGGTTTGGCTACAATACAAGCCGTCAGCTTTCAAAGCAATGCTAAATCAACAATGAGATAAAAGACTGTAAAAATATATTCCAATTAGAAAAAAATATATAAAGACAGAACAGTAAGATTATATGGACAGCCATAAGTGTTTACATTTTGCTTTATATTTATTATTTTACTTATTTTTTTGTCTGGTTTTGTATTTGTTTTGTATCATCCCGTGAGGTGTGTATTACTTTTTTTGTTCGGTTTGTATTTCGTGAAGTTTTGCACTTGTTGTGTTTTTTGTTTGTTTTCATTATATTTGGATGTATTTGTTTGGTTTGTATGCTATCCATTAAGTAAGACTACGTATTATGTTGAAGGGGGCAGGAAAATATACGATTTTCTTCATCCTGCTCTTTCTCAGGCATTGGTGTGTAAATGTGTGTTTAGTTGCTGAGGTTTAATTGTCTATTGATCAAAGATGCACATCAATGAAGGAGATAAATATGAAATGAATCTCTATGGACTTTTGAATAGACGCGGCCACGATGCTTCTAAACCAAACTAAAACTCTTACAAAGGACATGAATAAAAGATGATCATGTACTGAAGTGACCAGTCGCCATAAACATGTGACCCCCACTAGTGGTTGTGGCCTTAACCAGCCCCATAGAGCAGTGTGATTCTAAAACTGTGTTATGCCAAATAATCCCATAATTACTTATTGAAACACAGTGTTACTGTTCAAAGTGTGTGTAACGTTACAGTGGCCAAAAATATTAAATATACGTGTTAAAACAACAAAACACTGCCTTGTTTTTGTTGAGTATTTAGGCCTACTACGTTACGTGATAATGGTCATTATGGTGGTACTTGGAGAGAGTGTTTTCTTAGGTGGTAAATGGTGAAAAAACAGTTTTTTCATTGATCAATACCTGTGCTTTGTCTAATACAGTTGGCAGAAACCAAACGTCTCGTGCAGCTTCGGAGGTTTGCCAAAGGCACGGGTGGGCTTGTCTTCCTCACAGCTCTTTCAGGTATTATGAAAAAAAATGTAAGTTAAAATAGAAGACGTATTGTATTGTTATACCAAGAATAGGCCATACTAAGAGTGCTCCAAATTTTTTTTTTACATCCAAATCATAAATATTTATTCTGATTTTAAATTGATTCATAATTTAAAAACAAATATTTAAAAAATATATATATATTTTATTAAGAATCTTTTATTTTATTTTTTTACGTATTTTTTGGCCATATTCGCGCTTATTAACTGCAGCCAAGAGGAACCTTTGTAACTTCTTTTGAAAGGGTTTTATTATCGTTTTTTTAACAAAATTATATTGCGGTAATGGTGTGTTGAATCGAAAATCAAATCGTGAGTCGTAACATTCCCATCCCTAGGCCATACATGGCGACACAATAGTTCACTTTAACCCTAAAGGTGCTGTTTGCAACTTCCTCACAGTTAAAAGTTCTTCAAAGCAAAACATTTTTTAAAAACTATATATCAAGAACACCGCGCTTATGTTACCTTCAGTGGTTTAACAGAACACATTTATTTGACAATTGTCAACATTTTTCACAATTACAGTTTAGTAATAAAGTTTATGTAAAATAAAATTAAAATGTAAAAGTCTGCTCCCTAAGCAGACTTTTACTTCCGCTTATTTAATATTTAAATGCATTTAAAAAATTAATCCGTCATCATCTCTTTCACAATGATTGTGAACGATAGGCAAAATTCCCAAAAAAGTGCAGTTCCCCTTTAATGGGGAAAGACTTTGTCTCTTGTTTTAAAAGTTAAAGTTAAAGTACCAATGATTGTCACACACACACTAGGTGTGGCGAGATTATTCTCTGCATTTGACCCATCACCCTTGATCACCCCCTGGGAGGTGAGGGGAGCAGTGGGCAGCAGCGGTGGCCGCGCCCGGGAATCATTTTGGTGATTTAACCCCCAATTCCAACCCTTGATGCTGAGTGCCAAGCAGGGAGGTAATGGGTCCCATTTTTATAGTTTCATGTTAGCATTCAAGCTAACAAGCTGGTGCCAGTCAGTCAGTGAGTTTATCAAAGTGCAGTTATCAATCACGGAAATCTTTATTTTAATACCAACCGTCTGGAGTTTTACAGCGGTTAAAATGATTATCGTTACATCCTTAAGTGTTTACCATCATAAAACAGGCGCTGTGTAATGGTCATTTAGTGGTTATTTACATGCAGAAATTTCTGCATTGTGATGCTCATAAACAGTATGTGAAGCTCAGTACAGAATCCCGACCATATTTGTTGCAGGCGCTTTTGTGGCTGGATTGGACGCGGGCCTGGTGTACAACTCGTTCCCTAAAATGGGAGAACGCTGGATCCCTGACGACCTGCTGGCCTTTTCTCCCACCCTGAAGAACTTCTTTGAAAACCCTACAACTGTTCAGTTTGACCACAGAATCTTGGTAGGTCGCAAAGGCATGCTGGGACAGGAATCAGTCACATGTTTGTGCGTCACTAGAGTCCTCTGGAACACTTTTTTTTTCCAGATCTAGCGCTAGAATACCATATTTCCCAAACAAAATTTCAGAAGAATAAAACATTTATGCAAATATCAGCCGCAACGGACTATAAGCCGCAGATATATAGGTTGTGAAATGAGAACGGCACTTGTACTTCCGGTTCGAGGCACTAAACAGAAGGAAATACTGTAGGCTAGGGGTGTCAAACTAATTTTAGCTCAGGAGCCACATGGAAGAAAATCTATTCCCTTTTGGGCCACTCTGGTAAAATCTTTGCATTAAAACTTAAAAATAAAGACAACTTCAGATTGTTTTCTGAAAAAATCACATTCTGAAAAAGTACATATTACAAATAATCCTCTTGGCAAAACACTTCAAGTTAGTTGAGTCTGAGGAAAAAAATGTTGGTAAATGTAATCGAGTGTTTCCTCAAACCGCCGCATTGGTAAAATGAAGTGAAGTGAAGTGAATTATACTTATTTAGCGCTTTTCTCTAGTGACTCAAAGCGCTTTTCATAGTGAAACCCAATATCTAAGTTACATTTAAACCAGTGTGGGTGGCACTGGGAGCAGGTGGGTAAAGTGTCTTGCCCAAGGACACAACGGCAGTGACTAGGATGGCGGAAGCGGGGATTGAACCTGCAACCCTCAAGTTGCTGGCACGGCCGCTCTACCAACCGAACTATACCGCCCCAAAATGCCACAACAAATCATTCAAATGTTACCATTATATAATAAACAAAACAATTATCTAAATGACACCAGAGTTGAGATCAAGGTAACATAACTGCAAACTTAACCAATGTGAACATGGTAGATTTAAGCTTAAAATAAAATAGAACATACAACAAATGTAGAAAAACACATTTTTACAATGGAGTTCAGAGTGCACATCGTGCATTCAACCAATTGCAAGCACTGTACGGAACTCTAACTAAAAAGATGGGTCATGTTGACTTAAACCTTTGCATCTTACCCTTTCGTTATTTTATCCGTTGATTGGATAATTTCCAATGAGAGAAGGTATTGTGCTTCAATACTGCCGCCACAACAGGACCAGCTGATCGGACACGTCATCTTTAAACACTGTCATGTGTGATGTTGGTCACACTTGAATTGCTATTGCGACATCAAGTGGACACATTTAGAACAGCAGTTTCTTTCAGTAAAAAAATGCAGCTAATTTTTATATTTAGCAATCTGATCTTGCGGGTTGAATAAACCTGTTCAGGCCCGCGGGTTTGACACTCCTGCTGTAGACGTTCAACCCACAGCACCTGCAGTGAGTGAACTCGTCCAAAAGATGGCGCCATAGCACAAATTAACACATTTTCAGTGTCTCTGTGAGATTTGTGAAAACTATTTTTTTTCATTTTTTTCATGTATTTATTTATTTCAGGCAATGACATAAAAAAATAATAATACAAAAAAAGTACAAAGTTGACAACACATAATATAAATTAATATAGTGCAAAAGGTAATGTATAGTATGTAATGCATGATTGTCCCGTTTTGCCTGAAAGGGAGTGGGAAGAAGATCATTTATTTAATCCCACCCCCAGTTCTCCATTCAGTGATTAATACATTGAGTTTCATTCTTACTTTGTTTAAGGATTATAATACAAATGTTGTATCATAGTGGCGTTACCACAGGTAACAATAATTATTACACTTTAATAGGGCTGCAACTAACGATTAATTTGATAATCGATTAATCTGTCGATATTACTTTGATTAATCGATTAATAATCGGATAAAAGAGACAAACTACATTTCTATCCTTTCCAGTATTTTATTGAAAAAAAACCAGCATACTGGCACCATACTTATTTTGATTATTGTTTCTCAGCTGTTAGTACATGTTGCAGTTTATAAATAAAGGTTTATAAAAATAAATAAAAATATTTAAAAAAATTGCCTCTGTGCATGCGCATAGCATAGATCCAACGAATCGATGACTAAATTAATCGCCAACTATTTTTATAATCGATTTAATCGATTGGTTGTTGCAGTCCTAACAATAATTTGTATCAACAATGTAGGAAGAATGAATATACCAACAATGGTAGGGGACAAAATACCAACAATGGTAATAGACAACATAGCAATAATGGTAAGGAAACATTGAGCACATGATAACACTTTGAGACAGAGTACAACAGCAGGTCAAATTAAAGACCCTCATCTCTATATTTGAACCAGGCCCCATGTTTGTATAATAGTTTAAATCGATAAATAGTTTGACATTGCTTGTGTTGTAAATCCAGTTTGTTCCATAGTTTTACTCCGCATACAGACACACAAAAACGTTTACGAGTGGGTTTGAGCTCTCGGCAATGAGAAATATCCAATTGTTGAATACAAATCACTATGGCCGTTAAAGAAAAATCCATAAATTAGTCGCACCGTTTTATAAGCCACAGAGTACAAAGCGTATGAAAAAAGTAGCAGCTTGCAGTCAAGAAAATCCAAAAAGACAATCCAATCTTTATCTTTTTCCAGGCAGTCACCTCTTTGACCGCCATCACTGGGCTTTATCTGTTCTCCAGAAGGATGGTGCTGCCCAGGAGAGCTAAGATAGCCATCAGCCTCCTGGCAGCAATGGCTTACGGACAGGTAATTGTGCACATAAGTCTGGTGCGCTGCATGTAAACACACTTGGAACTGTCCTGCTTCCTCAGGTTGCACTGGGAATCAGCACCTTGTTACTGTACGTGCCCACTTCGCTCGCAGCCACCCACCAGTCTGGATCTGTGGCACTTCTATCGCTGGCCATCTGGGTTCTGGCCGAGCTCAGAAAGATGCCCAAATAATGATGGACATGTTTCATCCATGTGGAGCCAGAGGATGTCGCACCACCGGTGAGAACGCACCTCTACGCACAAATTCAAAACTTGTTCTGAACAAAGGTATCAAACAGCATTTTTTTTTTAGACTAATAAATCACTCACTCAAAACTCCATTCTGCCTTTAAGCTGAACTGGATATTACTGTAAAAAATGTATATTTAAGTTATGAACCAATTCTTACCAACATAGTGAGAAGTAATAATCCTTGTATGCCTTTAAACAAATAATGTATAGTCAGTTTGCATAGTAACTGTGATTTTTATTATCTCTGTACAAAATATACATATTTTCCATGTCATGTAACTAGTTCAGAGGCTCGGCTAACAGAAGTCGGTACAACAGGTTAGTTGTCAATATTCTAGACGGATTACATGCGGGGAATAGACAGGTCTGACTTGTGGCAAGGAGCAATCACACGTACACATGGTGGAAGCCATAATTATGATTTTATTGTGTTCTCTCACAGAAGTGATTATTGCTGTCTGGGTATTCATTTTTTGGGGGGAAATGCAATTTCTTCATGCTTTTTGATGTAATCTCTGAATTAAAAGTAGAATAAATAAAAAGGATGTGAAGAAAAATGCTTATTACGTCTCTGATTGGTCCTTGCCAAGTTAAAACACAGTATTTCTTTCTTAGATGATAGACGAAATGTCTCTTCTTTGGCGTTAAGAGAAAATGGGATCTTTACCAATACATACACACAATACGGATTTTGTCTAATTTAAGGGGTTTTGAAAGTGTGAGCCAGTTAGAACCTACTTTAGAAGCTTGAAAACACAAGTGGAAACTCCAAAGTCAAACATAGTCAAAGACTTAATTCCCATAGGAAACATGAAATCAATTGTTTCAGACTCTTCAGAATACCTTGTAGTAAGTAACAGTACAGGCAATGTTTCATACAACCATATTAAGTTTACTTAATATAACAAAGTAAAACTGATCACCTAAATTCCTGTAGTGAAGGAACATGAAGTAATATTGTCGCCTAATGGCATGTTATAGGTATTGCTCAAATGGCTTTGTTGTGTAATATACAGTAAAGGCCAACAGTTTGGACACACCTTCTCATTCAATGAGTTTTCTTTATTTTCATGACTATTTACATTGTAGATTGTCACTGAAGGCATCACAACTATGAATGAACACATGTGGAGTTATGTACTTAACAAAAAAAAGGTGAAATAACTGAAAACCTGTTTTATATTCTATTTTCTTCAAAATAGCCACCCTTTGCTCTGATTACTGCTTTGCACACTCTTGGCATTCTCTTGATGAGCTTCAAGAGGTAGTCACCTGAAATGGTTTTCACTTCCCAGGTGTCATAGTTTTGATGCCATCAGTGACAATCTACAATGTAAATAGTCATGAAAATAAAGAAAATGCATTGAAATGAGAAGGTGTGTCCAAACTTTAGGTCTCTACTGTATATAAGCGTATTTGTATCTGAGCAGCCAGTACAACAGTCTTATGTTGGAGTAAGTTCCATTTATTGTACTGTGGTTATTGTCACACGTAAAAAAGTAAGTAAAAAGGACAAATGCATTGAATCCTTAAAGTCACATTTTGATGGGGGTTTGAAGTTTTGTTGTACATTTTTCTCGCACCATTTTTGTTTTTTGGGGGTGGAGGCGTTTGACTTTGGAGCTTTCACTGTACACTGGGACCTCGGGATACAAGTTTAACTGTGACACAGCTGGAAAAACGCCGACCATTCAAATGAATTAAAATCAATTTGATCTGTGCCCCTCCCCATGTAACATGTTTTTTAAAAAGTAAAATTTAATTTAGATTTTTTTTTTTTTTTTTTTAATACAATAGAATGTACTTTAAACAACCTCAGGAATTTCATGAGGTAATGTAATAAAACCGTACAACATTTACCTTGGAAAGTGGACTTCTTCAGTACCTCCTTTCAGCTGCTTCTCAGTCAAACACACCATCAGCAGCTTTTCCATATTTCCATTGATAAATGTCTGCCATTTTGACATTATTTTGACATCCTTGGCTGGCTTTATTGACTCATTCGATACAGACTAGCTCGAACTGCTTCGCCAAGTCACGTTCGGTCATGGTTTTAATTATTTATTTCTTTAATTTGATGAATACTATTCTTTTCTTATTCTCAGCACTGTCCTCCACACTCACTTTCTTTCTTCCCATGGTTGGAAATCACGGTTAAGTCAATCTCTAGCTATAAGCTAATGCTAGTGAGTGAAGACTGGATGTTTTGATCAGATCTTACAGCGTTCACTGTGGCATACTCTTTACCAGACCTGGGCAAATTACGGCCGGCCAGACATTTTCAAATAATTTTTTTAGACCTTTAACATCGAAACTGTGGCCGCCATTATGATGTGCAGTGTTTTTTTAAATTACCGTCAGTCCTGAACTATAGAAAGTATTTCAATGGTTGGAATTTGGGCTTTTGAGTGATATACGAGTTATTATGGTAATCTACGTCACAGCTTCTCAGACAGGCACCAAACAGTGTGGACAGGGTTTGTTTCCACAGAGTGTTTCCAGAGCGGCCGGCCTGAAATGTGAGTGTCAGGGACACACGCGGAAGCACATTTCTACAACAAAGTTCTGCAGAAAAGTGATATTACATCAGATTGTAGGTGTTCATGTCTTGCCATGTTTGTTGCGTTTCGCTTGATTGCAAAAAATGTCGATCGAGGAGGTGGTGTGAGAAGTAAAAGAGGAGCGACGTTCATATGTTAATATTCAGTGTTTTATCGTTCATATTTAATATCCTATTACATGTACATTCTGGGTGTCTCATTCAGTAAAAAAAAATTAAATTCTATTGCGTTTTTTGAGGTGGTCTGTCATAACGGTTTTAGCATTAGTGTTCCTGAAAAAAGGGACCCAAGCACACATACTGTACAGCAGATTTTTACAGATTATATATATATATATTTATATTATTTATATATTATATATATATATTAGGGCTACGAATCTTTGGGTGTCCCACGATTCGATTCAATATCGATTCTTGGAGTCACGATTCGATTCAAAATCGATTTTTTTTTTTCGATTCAACGCGATTCTCGATTCAAATCGATTCTCTATTCATTCAATACATAGGATTTCAGCAGGATCTACCCCAGTCTGCTAACATGCAAGCAGAGTAGTAGATTTTTGACAATGTTTTATCAACTGATTGCAATAATGTAAATTTGTTTTAACTATTAAATGAACCAAAAATATGATTTATTTTATCTTTGTGAAAATATTGGACACAGTGTGTTGTCAAGCTTATGAGATGCGATGCAAGTGTCAGCCATTTCTTTTTTTTAATTTTTTTATATAAATGTCTAATGATAATGTCAATGAGGGATTTTTAATCACTGCTATGTTGAAATTGTAACTAATATTGATACTGTTGTTGATATTCATTTTTGTTTCACTACTTTTGGTTTGTTCTGTGTCGTGTTTGTGTCTCCTCTCAATTGTTCTGTTTATTGCAGTTCTGAGTGTTGCTGGGTCGGGTTTGGTTTTGGAATTGGATTGCATTGTTATGGTATTGCTGTGTATTGTTTTGTTGGATTGATTAATTAAAAAATTAAAAGAAAAAAAAAAAAAAATCGATTTTTAAAAAATGACAATCGATTCTGAATCGCACAACGTGAGAATCGCAATTCGAATCGATGTTTTCCCACACCACTAATATATATATATATATATTATATATATATTCAGTACAGACCAAAAGTTTGGACACACCTCATTCACAACACGACTGATGGTTCTAACCCCATTGAGAAAGCAATAAATTCCACTAATTAACCCTGATAAGGCTCACCTGTGAAGTGAAAACCATTTTAGGTGACTCCCTATTGAAGCTCATCGAGAGAATGCCAAGAGTGTGCAAAGCAGTAATCAGAGCAAAGGGTGGCTATTTTGAAGAAACTAGAATATAAAACAGGTTTTCAGGTATTTCACCTTTTTTTTTGTTAAGTACATAACTCCACATGTGTTCATTCATAGTTGTGATGCCTTCAGTGACAATCTACAATGTAAATAGTCATGAAAATAAAGATAACGCATTGAATGAGAAGGTGTGTCCAAACTTTTGGCCTGTACTATACATATACACAATATATATCTATATATATTAATATATTAATTATACACACCGACCCCCAGGTATAGTTTTCTCTCAATGTGGCCCCTGAGTCAAAATAATTGGCCAGGCCTGCTCTATACTGTATGTCAAGTAGTCTTCTAACCTACATGTTTACCAACAATTAGCCGAGAGACCGCTTGTATACCTAAAAACACTCTTATCCCGAGGTAACGCTGTGTTTTGTTTTCTTTATTTTTCTCAAGCTGCTGTGCCTCCCTTGAAGCCCCGCTGATCCGCAACACACTATGAAAACCTGCTAATTCATAGAATTTTTACTTCTTCTTTTTTTTTTTTTTTCCTAAAAGTGGAAGAACCTGCTATAGCGACATGACTTTGGGGATGACAACAAGTGGACAAACACGGCCTGCAGTCTACTCCGGGTTATTTTAAAGTCTAGAACCACTTGGACTTGTTGGCAATGATCCTACCAGAAGGGGAGGGGATAATCTTCCGTATGCATGACGAAGGTCATTCCTGTTGCACATGCACGCGCTCTAAGGGCGAGGCACCTGTGGATGGCCAGGAAACATCAGACGGACAAGCAGACTTTGGAGCGCCTCGCTAAATAACGATATAAGTGACATCATCATGCGACACTGAAATCAGTTCCCATCCGAAAACGTGTTTGAGCCTCCCACTTGTTCATCAGAAACGTCCTTCCGGCTGCATCGGGATCATATGGATCTAGAGTAGAGGTCCATCAGGAAGAGGAAGAAAACAAGAGGTGGCTGCTTGCCTTCTGCCCAGTGTTCTGTCACACACTGAAGTCTTCCACTGATGCTTCACGGGGGCGGGGCTGTTGCTTCCCTCTCGCTTTGAATCCAGAGAAGGTCCACACGCACACACAAACACACACTCACTAACTGTGTCTTTCCACCCCCCACCCAGTCCTCGGGACCGGCACCTTCCCTGGTCCTCCTCTTCCTTAGATGACGTTGTCAAACAACTGCATGGACTGCATGATGTTCTCATCCTGGAGACACAGGACAGTCCGGTATGAAGCCAAGTGGATTTTACATTTACATCATATTAACCTTCTTTTACTCGTGGTGCAGCATTCACTCCAGACTTATTTGCTCTGCTTTAATATGCAAATAATCCGATTTTTAATGGTAACTTAACCCTGTGGGGACATTCATTTTTTATTATTTCAAACCAAAACAGGACATAAAAGTCTGTACATTTTGTATAAACATTTTGGAATTTTTCTTGTTAATTTCTCAATTTCAGTCCTAATCCAAAATATCAAACATGTAGCGTTTTATAGGCTGTTTGATCAACTAATGGCACATGTTTAAATGAGTAAAATCACTCATGTTATGCAAATGTATACTATTATATATATAAATGTATACTAATTGAAAATTGTGACATAATTTGATCAAAAGTCTTTCAAAGGGGTAAAATAAAAAAAATGTCATGTTTGGTATTTTTGTTTGGGGCTGAAGCTGATTAAGAGATTTGAGGGGTTATTTGCTTTAATATGCAAATAATAAAAGATTTTTTTATGTTAACTTAACCCTGTGTGGACATTCAATTTTAATGACTTCAAAGCCAAACAGTACGTAAAAGTCTGTCAATTTTGTATAAACATTTTGGATTTTTTCTTGTTAATTTCTCAATTTCAGTCCTAAACCAAAATATCAAACATGTAGCATTTTTTTTTTTAAACGTTCAACGTTTTATAGGCCGTTTGATCAACTAATGTCACACGTTTAAATGAGTAAAAACACTCATGTTATGCAAATTTATAGTAATTGAAAATTGTGACATAATTTGATCAAAAGTCTTTCAAAGGGGTAAAATAAAAAAAATGTCATGTTTGGTATTTTTGTTTGGGGCTAAGGCTGATTAAGAGATTTGAGGGGTTATTTGCTTTAATATGCAAATAATTAGATTTTTTTTAATGTTAACTTAACCCTGTGGGGACATTAAATTTTTAATGACTTCAAAGCCAAACAGGATGTAAAAAAGTCTGTCAATTTTGTATAAACATTTTGGATTTTTTCTTGTTAATTTCTCAATTTCAGTCCTAAACCAAAATATCAAACATGTAGCATTTTTTTTTTTTAAACGTTCAACGTTTTAAAGGCCGTTTGATCAACTAATGTCACACGTTTAAATGAGTAAAATCACTCATGTTATGCAAATGTATACTAATTGAAAATTGTGACATCATTTGATCAAAAGTCTTTCAAAGGGGTAAAATTAAAAAAACATGTCATGTTTGGTATTATTGTTTGGGGCTGAAGCTGATTAAGAGATTTGAGGGGTTATTTGCTTTAATATGCAAATATAAGATTTTTTTTATGTTAACTTAACCCTGTGGGGACATTCAATTTTAATGACTTCAAATCCAAACAGGACGTAAAAGTCTTGTCAATTTTGTATGAACATTTTGGATTTTTTCTTGTTAATTTCTCAATTTCAGTCCTAATCCAAAATATCAAACATCTAGCATTCTTTTTTAAGTTTTTTAAAACGTTCAACGATTTATAGGCCGTTTGATTAACTAATGACACACGTTTAAATGAGTAAAATCACTCGTTATGCAAATGTATACTACCTGTATTTTCCGCACTATATGGCGCACCTAAAAACCTCCAATTTTCTCAAAAGCTGACAGTGCGCCTTATAATCCGGTGCGCCTTATATATGGACCAATATTGAGCCACAACAGGTCTCGCAACCCCAGCCTCTACTGTAGCGTCTATTCTATGCGCCTTATAATGCGGTGCGCCTTATATATATATGAACAAAGTTTTAAAATAGGCCATTCATTGAAGGTGCGTCTTATAATCCGGTGCGCTTTATAGTGCGGAAAATCCGGTAATTGAAAATTATGACATAATTTGATCAAAAGTCTTTAAAAGGTGTAAAATTAAAAAAAACATGTCATGTTCGGTATTTTTGTTTGGGGCTGAAGCTGATTAAGAGACTTGAGGGGTTATTTGCTTTAATATGCAAATAATAAGATTTTTTTTATGTTAACTTAACCCTGTGGGGACATTACATTTTTAATGACTTCAAAGCCAAACAGGGTGTAAAAGTCTGTCAATTTTGTATAAACATTTTGGATTATTTTCCTGTTAATTTCTCAATTTCAGTCCTAAACCAAAATATCAGACATGTAGCATGGTTTAAAAATAACGTTCAACGTTTTAAAGGCCGTTTGATCGGCTAATGTCACACGTTTAAATGAGTAAAATCACTCATGTTATGCAAATTTATACTAATTGAAAATTGTGACATCATTTGATCAAAAGTCTTTCAAAGACGGGACGGCGTGGCGCAGTGGAAGAATGGCCGTGCGCGACCCGAGGGTCCCTGGTTCAATCCCCACCTAGTACCAACATCGTCATGTCCGTTGTGTCCTGAGCAAGACACTTCACCCTTGCTCCTGATGGCTGCTGGTTAGCGCCTTGCATGGCAGCTCCCTCCATCAGTGTGTGAATGTGTGTGTGAATGGGTAAATGTGGAAGTAGTGTCAAAGCGCTTTGAGTACCTTGAAGGTAGAAAAGCGCTATACAAGTACAACCCATTTATCATTTATTTATCATTTAAAGGGGTAAAATTAAAAAAACATGTCATGTTTGGTATTATTGTTTGGGGCTGAAGCTGATTAAGAGATTTGAGGGGTTATTTGCTTCAATATGCAAATAATAAGATTTTTTTTATGTTAACTTAACCCTGTGGGGACATTCAATTTGAATGACTTCAAAGCCAAACAGGATGTAAAAGTCTGTACATTTTGTATAAACATTTTGGATTATTTTCCTGTTAATTTCTCAATTTCAGTCCTAAACCAAAATATCAGACATGTAGCATGGTTTAAAAAAACGTTCAACGTTTTAAAGGCCGTTTGATCGGCTAATGTCACACGTTTAAATGAGTAAAATTACTCATGTTATGCAAATTTATACTAATTAAAAATTGTGACATGTGATCAAAAAGTCCTTCAAAGGGGTAAAATAAGTAAAAAAAAACATTTCATGTTTGGTATCTTTGTTTGGGGCTGATGCTGATTAAGAGCTTTGAGGGGTTATGTAAGTTTAAGTTAGAAATATCGGGGATCTACTTTGCTGTATCTTCTCAAAACACAAAATGATGCAAAGTAAACGAGGGCTGTACAATGTGGAGCAAGAATAAAATCCTGATTTTTTTGTTTCTCTGAAAATCCAATCTCACACACATGTTTAAAGGCACATCTTTGACAGGATTTCTGCAGGTATCAACACATCTGATTTAATGCAACTTAAAACGATTTTAATACCCATGATGTCCTAGTGCAGATATGTATTACCGGTATATATAGTCAAAAGCATACAATTGTCTACACAGACAAAATTGTAAGCGTTTGACAATAATATTAAATAGTTGAAAAGTTTACATAAACAGGTGCCAAATTAAGCGGTAATTTAATCATTACACATAACAATGCAATAACCCTTTCAAATGCAATAAACATATTTTTCATTCCTGTAGTATTTTTAACCAATGGAAGGCCAATTACTTAATTGCATTAATTTGCAAAATATTGCAAAAAATTACTTTCAATGTTGGTTAGCAAAATTGCACTTCAATAAATACTGAAAATCTTGAAGTGCAATTTTTTTTATAAAATCGGGAAAAACTGGATCAGGTGGATGGTTTTGTTGTTTTCATTGTTGCCAATTGCAATTGTATGATTTTTTTAAATGCCTCTGGACATCGTATTTCATGCTTTTAATTCCATTTAAGACCTTCATTTTTGCAAAATTCATTTAATGACTTTTAATGCTTTTTAATGACCCACGGAAACGCTGTTTAAAATTATTCATTATTTGTATCAACTTGGTATTTTAAATTTATGCCAATTTTATAATGTTAAGTTTTTTTGTTGCTGCTACAATAAAAAAAATAAAAAAGAAGCTGTGTTTCACAATTTTAACATCATTCGTTTACATATTTCACCTATATAGCAAAGTGCATCCAAATGTAGAAGAGTCTCTTGGAGCTCTGTCTAAAAGTTGGGTTGCTTTTGGAGGTTTTCTGCACGGCGGTTGTATGCAGGCTCTATGGGCTTGTGGAGGCGGATCTCCACTCCTGTGGTGACAACTTCGCCTTTTGTTACGGCTTGTAGTGTTGATTACTGAATAAATGCATGCTCTTTTACTTGTAATGCATACCTCTACTCGCTAAATATAACAACAATGTCGCAAAATCTGCAACACAGAACCTTTCTGCAGCGTTTTATTCTCTGCCAAATCATGTGTATAAGTTTTTGTTTTTTTTGTGAAATCACACTTGCATTATAAACTCGGTAGTAGCGTGTATCAAGGAAAATTCCAACGTGTACAGTTAAGTTGGATTGAAGTAATAAATAAAATATTACTGCAATTGTTTTTGATAATGTACTCTTACCTTTTTACACGACTCAATGAACTCCTCTATAGTAACCACACCATCTTTATTTCTGTCCATTTTCTGGAAGAAAGAAACAGCCAAGAGATTTAAAAAGAAAATATATATGATATTCCTATTTTTAGTGATTTTCATATAAATAATATATTATGTATTAATATATTAAAAACACAAAAAAAAGCAGCCAAGTGATTTAATTATTGCCTTTTGCACAATAATTCCTTTTTGTAAGCCAACTGTTATCGTTTCGAACAAAGTTCTGATTATTGACCTGGAAGAAGCTCTCCACATGCTCTCTCGGTGCATCGTCCTGCATCGTGGGGTACGTGTACTTCCCCATCATGTCATAGATAGACTTCATGATGTCCAGCATCTCCTGCAAAAGAAGAAATATATTAGTGTAGAATTAAATACCCTTTTCATTATTACAGAGTCAGCAGTTTGATGACTTATTCATTATTTACTGTAGTTTCCAACTATGATATGATTTTGTAGTTCTAAAATGTCTTATTTGCAAAAAACTAAAATAAAATCTAACAACTTGAATTGTAGCTGAGTAAACATGATAATAAACCATGTACAAAAGTAAAATAACAAAACTATGGAAATAATACAAACGTTTAAATAACAAAAAGACAGTGGAACTGCACTTAACTGCATTTGTCAGCAGAGGGCAGCATGTTACAGCCATGTTTGTCATTAATAGTACACAGGTAAATAATATCAGTAAACATAAACAAGGACAATGTAGTTTCCAACGTGTGCTTTGAGCAATCACCAGGTGCGGAATTGACCCAATTTTTCTTAATTGGTTGGAAAATTATTATTCATTTACTACAAATAATACATATTTGTTCATGTGTCAATGTCAGCGATGTTGGAAAAAATGATAAAATATTCTTCCAATAGCCGACAGGTGATACATAATTAACCCGTGCAGAATGACATGGTATGCTTGGTGGTGTGCCGTGAAAGTTTTCTCATATAAAATAACTTCAGCTCATAAATAATTCAATAAATAAATAAAAGAGTTGAATCCATCTACTGCA
Source organism: Nerophis lumbriciformis (assembly GCF_033978685.3). Classification (NCBI taxonomy): domain Eukaryota; kingdom Metazoa; phylum Chordata; class Actinopteri; order Syngnathiformes; family Syngnathidae; genus Nerophis; species Nerophis lumbriciformis. The sequence goes on along the minus strand of NC_084549.2, from coordinate 16,109,347 downwards.
AATTCTAAAATCATAAATTAACCAAAGATAAACAAACAGCCTATTTTTCTTTACAATCATTTGCACTTTCTTCCTTTTGTAAAGAAAAAAAACATAATTAAAGTTCAAAAAGCTAAATACATGAATATTGAGCGAATGAGCCAAATAGGATATTTAATTTATAAAATAACATCTTTAATTGCATTGATCATTAAACTAATTCAACAATATGACAATAATGGACCAAAATGGCTATACAAAGTATAAATAAAATAACAATAAAAATGGATGTATTAATGATTGAATGAAAAAAATAAATAAACAATGACAACTTAATAAATACATAAATATCTAATCGCGTGGATTAATAAGTCTACCGGTACTAAAAAAAAAAGTAAAATGACAATAATTGACCCAAGAGGCTATCCAATTTATAAATGAAACAATACATGAATGGCTTGATGATTGAATTAATTAATAAAAAAATAAAATAACCGACTAATTGAATGAAAAAATAAATAAACAATGACAACTTAATAAAGTTAAAGTACCAATGATTGTCACACACACACTAGGTGTGGCGAAATTATTCTCTGCATTTAACCCATCACCCTTGATCACCCCCTGGGAGGTGAGGGGAGCAGTGGGCAGCAGCGGTGGCCGTGCCCGGGAATCATTTTTGGTGATTCAACCCCCAATTCCAACCCTTGATACTGAGTGCCAAGCAGGGAGGTAATGGGTCCCATTTTTATAGTCTTTGGTATGACTCGGCCGGGGTTTGAACCCACAACCTACCGATCTCAGGGCGGACACTCTAACCACTAGGCCACTGAGTAGGTGAGTAGGTAAATATGTAATCGCACGGATTAATAGGTCTACTAAAAAAAATAAAAATAAAATAAAATAATTGACCCAAGTGGCTATCCAATTTATGAATGAAACAATACATGAACAGCTTGATGATTGAATGAATTAATAAAAAAATAAAATAACCGACTAAATGAATTTAAAAAAAACCAACATATTTAGTTTAATGGATTAATCAGTTTACTCATCTTGCAAAATGACAATTATGGGCCAAAATGGCTATCCAATTAAATAAAAGAAATTAATGGGTGGATTATTGATTTAATAAATAAACAATAACTAATAAATAAATGTTAAAAGAATGGGTTAATCATTGAATTAATTAATACAATGATAAATAAACAACAATCATCGAACTAACACACCTATTGCTGACTGCTTATTCATTATAATCATCTTTTCTTCTCTATTTTTGTTGTTGTTGTTTTTATCCAATTTCATTTTATTGTTTTGATTTTGTACGGTGTCCTTGAGTGCCCAGAAAAGCGCCTTATAAATAAAATTGATTATTTTTATTATTAACTACATTATTGTATGAATAAATACATATTTAAATGCCATAAATGAATTCAAAAAAAAAAAAAACACAATAACTAACCTAACTAAATTAATTAATATTTGATTGCATGGATTAGTCAGTCTAATAATTTCTCAAAATTACAATTATGAACCATTTTATTTATTTTTATTTAGCCTTTATTTAACCAGGTAAAATCCCATTGAGATCTGAGACCTGGCCAAGAGGGCAGCAGCAAGGTTACATTAAAAACAGTAAACACATAAAACAACAAAAATGGCTATCTAATGTATGAATTAGTTATTGAATGAATATAAATAAATACATCAACAACTAAGTAAATAAACAAATACATATTTAATTGCATGGATTAATTAGTCCACACACTTTGCAAAATGACAATGGACCAAAATGGCTAGTCGATGTATTAATGAATTGAAGAATGAACGGCTTAACAATTGAATGGATGAATTAAAACAAATAATAAACAAAAACTAAATGAATAAATACAATTAATATTTGAAAGTATAGATTTAATCAGTCTACTAATTTAGCAAAATGACAATAATAGACCAAAATGTCCATTTAACAAATTAATGGTTGAATGAATTAATACAAAAATAAAATACATCTTTATATAATTGCCTGCATTAAAAATTATGTTTTTCAGATCATTTTTAGTTTAACAGAACATAAATATATATTTTTTCAAATGTTTACATTTTTCACAACCACTCAATGTATAAATAGATTGAAAAAAAAATGCATGAATAAATAAAAACACATTTAATTGCTACAATTAATCAGTTGAATGACAATAATGGGCAATATGTCTGCACAATGTATACACACATGTCATTGGCATGATTAATCAGTGTAATAGCTGTGCACATGAAAATAGCACAGAGTTCTGCTCAGGTTAATGATAATGACAGAGAGTGGAACATGCTCATTAAAAGTAAGAAAAGTGACCTCTTTGGTGATGCAGCCATCTTTGTTCAGGTCGTAGAGGTTGAAGGCCCAGTTTAACCGGTCATTAACGCTCCCCCTCAGGATGATTGACAGGCCAAATACAAAGTCCTGCGAGAGGAGAAGACGACCATTTAGTGGGTGCCTAACAAAAAGTAGAATACGATGGCTGTGCTGCAGAATTATTGATGAAGAACAAAGCGGTCACCTCGAAACTAACTGAGCCGTTCTTGTCGGAGTCGAAGGCTTCAAACAGGAAGTGCGCGTACATACTGGAGTCTGCAAAGACAAAGACACGGAAGCTGAAATGAGCAGCAAGCTAAATATAGATTTAAATAGAGATAAAGATATAACTGGAGGCCAAGGGGTTAATTGAACTAATTGAACCAAACATCATGAAATGAGATGAGGAGCCTCGCTTCTTCTGTAGAGATCAATAATGTTCTGACTGGACACTTCATTAGGTACACCTGCGTAATCTAATATAAGAGCAAATTAATTCACACCCGAACCCTTCCTGGCCATGTTTTTAATCTTAGGATTGTTCACCCGATTGTTTTGATTCTTCTCTAGGCATTAAGAAACTTATTAAACCAAATAAATTACAAGGCAATGGCGAAATGTCCACATGGTTGGACAACGTGCATTTGAACTGCAGTCTACACGTATCTCTTATGTGTGACTGCCATCATATTGCAGTCTACACATATCTCTTGTGTGTGACTGCCATCATATTGCAGTCTACACGTATCTCTTATGTGTGACTGCCATCATATTGCAGTCTACACGTATCTCTTATGTGTGACTGCCATCATATTTCAGTCTACACGTATCTCTTATGTGTGACTGCCATCATATTGCAGTCTACACGTATCTCTTATGTGTGACTGCCATCATTTTGCAGTCTACACGTATCTCTTGTGTGTGACTGCCATCATATTGCAGTCTACACGAATCTTTTGTGCGACTGCCATCATATTTCAGTCTACACGTACCTCTTATGTGTGACTGCCATCATATTGCAGTGTACACGTATCTCTTATGTGTGACTGCCATCATATTGCAGCGTACACGTATCTCTTATGTTTGACTGCTATCATATTGCAGTCTACACGTATCTCCTGTGTGTGACTGCCATCATATTTCAGTCTACACGTATCTTTTGTGTGTGACTGCCATCATATTGCAGTCTACACGTATCTCTTATGTGTGACTGCCATCATACTGCAGTCTACACGTATCTCTTATGTGTGACTGCCATCATATTGCAGTCTACACGCATCTCTTGTGTGTGACTGCCATCATATTTCAGTCTACACGTATCTCTTATGTGTGACTGCCATCATATTGTAGTCTACATGTATCTCTTGTGTGTGACTGCCATCATATTGCAGTCTACACGAATCTTTTGTGTGACTGCCATCATATTTCAGTCTACACGTACCTCATATGTGTGACTGCCATCATATTGCAGTCTACACGTACCTCTTGTGTGACTGCCATCATATTGCAGTCTACACGTATCTCTTATGTGTGACTGCTATCATATTGCAGTCTACACGTATCTCTTATGTGTGACTGCCATCATATTGCAGTCTACACATATCTCTTATGTGTGACTGCCATCATATTGCAGTCTACACGTATCTCTTATGTGTGACTGCCATCATATTGCAGTCTACACGAATCTCTTATGTGTGACTGCCATCTACTGGTCACACTTATCATTTCACCATGTACCAAATAAAATAGCTTTGAGGTCGGTAAGCACAACCAAAAATGATTCCGTACATTAGGAGCACCGGGTTATAAGGCGCACTGTCGAGTTTTGAGAAAATTAATGGATTTTAAGTGCGCATTTTAGTCCGAAAAATACGGCAGTTACATTATTTTCGGTGGAAAATGGTTTCCAAATAGGAAGACATGAGAGGGGAAGGCACTCACCTCCCTGAGGGAAGAACTGGGAGTAGATGTTCTTAAAGTTGTCCTCGTTCACCACGCCGCTCGGACACTCCTACCGGACAAAACTGAAACTGTAACACGCCATCATGGCACTGCGGGCGTCTTTCTCTAGCCGACGTACGTTTTTGAAGCCTCTGTAGAGAACCTGCAGCTCCTTCTTGGTGAACTTGGTCTGCTCCTGCAGCTTGTCCATGCTTTCGGGCCGATGGCACACAGTGGAGAGCTCGAAGTCATCTTCTTCGCTGTCTGCGGGAGGGAAAGGAGACGCCAGCGGGTGAGTGATTAGCGCACGTCCTATCAGTTCACAGCCATTGAAATGTCATCAATATCACAAATAACCGCGGGGATCTTTGAATAAACAAAACAGATGTGACTTAACGTCCTGATGTAGTATCCAGCAGCTGTATCTAGCTCTTAAAATGTTGCTATTTCTTCTCTGGGGTTGTCAATGAACTGATGAATGCTGACTAAGCAGTCTACCAAATGCACATCGTACAACATTGGTTGTGTTGCTGCTGTGTGCAATATAAACATGTATCAGTAGATGTGGTCAAAGAGAGATATCCTTTTCACTCCACATCATCATGATTATAAACACAGTGTGTACAGTACAGGCCAAAAGTTTGGACACACCTTCTCATTCAATGTGTTTTTATTTATTTCCATGACTATTTACATTGTAGATTGTCACTGAAGGCATCAAAACTATGAATGAACACGTGGAGTTATGTACTTAAAGGCCTACTGAAATGAATTTTTTTAATTTAAACAGGGATAGCAGATCCATTCTATGTGTGCTTGAAGCTCATCGAGAGAACGCCAAGAGTGTGCGAAACAGTAATCAGAGCAAAAGGTGGCTATTTTGAAGAAACTAGAATGTAAAACATGTTTTCAGTTATTTCACCTTTTTGTGTTAAGTACATAACTCCACATGTGTTCATTCATAGTTTTAATGCCTTCAGTGATAATCTACAATGTAAATAATCATGGAAATAAAGAAAAAAGGCATTGAATAAGGAGAAGGTGTGTCCAAACTTTTGGCCTGTACTGTACATACAACCCCAGGAAAAAATGGTGGAATCACCCTTCTTGGAGGATGTTCATTCAGGTGTTTAATTTTGTGGACACATGACACAAAACTTGAGTCATTTCATATGGCAACTTTCTGACTTCAAGAAACACTAAAATAAATCTAAAAATTAAAATGGTGGTAGTCTGTAACAGTTTCATCTTCAGAACAGAGTGAAACAATTAACTCAATTCAGAGGGAAAAAGATAGAATCATGAAAAAAAATCCACTCCACCAGTACTTTTGTTGCACCACCTCTGGCTTTTGTATCAACTTGCAGTCTGTGAGGCATGGACTTAAACGAGTGACAAACAGAACTCTTCCCTCTGATTGCTGTTGTCAGGTTGGAGTCTTGTCATGGATCTTTCTCTAAGATTTCCATTGAGTTCCGGACTATTTGTAGGCCATGGCTTTAAGGAAAGTTTTTACCGTTTTTGCTCTATGGCAAGATGCATTGTCATCTTGAAAAATGGCCTCGTGGTTAGAGTGTCCGCCCTGAGATCGGTAGGTTGTGAGTTCAAACCCCGGCCGAGTCATACCAAAGACTATAAATATGGAACCCATTACCTCCCTGCTTGGCACTCAGCATCAACGGTTGGAATTGGGGGTTAAATCACCAAAAATGATTCCCGGGCGCGGCACCGCTGCTGCCCACTGCTCTCCTCACCTCCCAGGGGGTGAACAAGGGGATGGGTCAAATGCAGAGGACAAACTAGTGTGTGTGTGACAATCATTGGTACTTTAACTTAACTTAATGTCAACGTAAACTTGGGCATGTTTTGAAGATGTAATGGCAGCCATCCCCCCAGTGCCAATACCTGACACTGACTGTGGAAATGTGCATGTTTTCTTCAGGCAGTCGTCTTCATAAATCTCATTGGAACGCCACCAAACAAAAATTGCATCATTATCGACTTGCCCAATGCAGATATGTGATTCATCACTGAATATGACTTCATCAAGTCATCAATAGTCCACCATTGCTTTTCCTTAGCACATTGGAACCTTGTTTGTTTCTGTTTAAAGGGGAACATTATCACCAGACCTATGTAAGCGTCAATATATACCTTGATGTTGCAGAAAAAAGACCATATATTTTTTTAACCGATTTCCGAACTCTAAATGGGTGAATTTTGGCGAATTAAACGCCTTTCTAATAGTCGCTCTCGGAGCGATGACGTCACAATGTGACGTCGCATCGGCAAGCAATCCGCCATTTTCTCAAACACCGAGTCAAATCAGCTGTTATTTTCCGTTTTTTCGACTGTTTTCCGAACCTTGGAGACATCATGCCTCGTCGGTGTGTTGTCGGAGGGTGTAACAACACGAACAGGGACAGATTCAAGTTGCACCAGTGGCCCAAAGATGCGAAAGTGGCAAGAAATTGGACGTTTGTTCCGCACACTTTACCGACGAAAGCTATGCTACGACAGAGATGGCAAGAATGTGTGGATATCATGCGACACTCAAAGCAGATGCATTTCCAACGATAAAGTCAAAGAAATCTGCCGCCAGACCCCCATTGAATCTGCCGGAGTGTGTGAGCAATTCAGGGACAAAGGCCCTCGGTAGCACGGCAAGCAATGGCGGCAGTTTGTTCCCGCAGACGAGCGAGCTCAACCCCCCCTGGATGTCTTGGCTCACACCGTCCCAAAGATGATCAAGAGAAGAATATCGACCCTAGCTTCCCTGGCCTGCTGACATGAGGGTATGTCTACAGAATATATTAATTGATGAAAATTGGGCTGTCTGCACTCTCAAAGTGCATGTTGTTGCCAAATGTATTTCATATGCTGTAAACCTAGTTCATAGTTGTTAGTTTCCTTTAATGCCAAACAAACACATACCAATCGTTGGTTAGAAGACGATCGCCGAATTCGTCCTCGCTTTCTCCCGTGTCGCTGGCTGTCGTGTCGTTTTCGTCGGTTTCGCTTGCATACGGTTCAAACCGATATGGCTCAATAGCTTCAGTTTCTTCTTCAATTTCGTTTTCGCTACCTGCCTCCACACTACAACCATCCGTTTCAATACATGCGTAATCTGTTGAATCGCTTAAGCCGCTGAAATCCGAGTCTGAATCCGAGCTAATGTCGCTATAGCTTGCTGTTCTTTCCGCCATGTTTGTTTGTGTTGGCTTCACTATGTGACGTCACAGGAAAATGGACGGGTGTATATAACGATGGTTAAAATCAGGCACTTTGAAGCTTTTTTTAGGGATATTGCGTGATGGGTGAAATTTTGAAAAAAACTTCGAAAAATATAATAAGCCACTGGGAACTGATTTTTAATGGTTTTAACCCTTCTGAAATTGTGATAATGTTCCCCTTTAAGTCTTAATGACAGCTTTTGTTTCGCTTTTCTGTATTTAAATACCATTTCTTTAAGGCGATTTCTAACACTTTGGTCACAGGTAGAGATGTCCGATAATATCGGACTGCCGATATTATCGGCCGATAAATGCTTTAAAATGTAATATCGGAAATTATCGTTATCGGTTTCAAAAAGTAAAATGTATGACTTTTTAAAACGCCGCCATACGGAGTGGTACACGGATGTAGGGAGAAGTACAGAGCGCCAATAAACCTTAAAGGCACTGCCTTTGCGTGTCGGCCCAATCACATAATATCTACGGCTTTTCACACACACAAGTGAATGCAAGGCATTCTTGGTCAACAGCCATACAGGTCACACTAAGGGTGGCCGTATAAACAACTTTAACACTGTTACAAATATGCACCACACTGTGAACCCACACCAAACAAGAATGACAAACACATTTCCGGAGAACATCCGCACCGTAACACAACATAAACACAACAGGACAAATACCCAGAACCCCTTGCAGCACTAACTCTTCCGGGACGCTACAATATACACCCCCTACTCCCCACAGCCCCCAACCCCGCCCACCTCAACCTCCTCATGCTCTCTTAGGGAGAGCATGTCCCCAAATCCCAAGCTGCTGTTTTGAGGCATGTTAAAAAAGTAATGCACTTTGTGACTTCAATAATAAATATGGCAGTGCCATGTTGGCATTTTTTTCCATAACTTGAGTTGATTTATTTTGGAAAACCTTGTTACATTGTTTAATGCATCCAACAGGGCATCACAACAAAATTAGGCATAATAATGTGTTAATTCCACGACTGTATATATCGGTATCGGTTGATATCGGAATCGATAATTAAGAGTTGGACAATATCGGAATATCGGACATCTCTAGTCACAGGTGGTGACTCCAGTTTCTGACCATTTGTTCTTCATTTAGTTTGCTGTGCATTTTCTGTTTTCAAGTCATTTCGCTTCAAGTTTTCTGTCTTGATGATTTGATGTTGACCTTGGTCTACCAATGCTTGCCTTTCACAACCTTCCCGTGTTGTTTGTATTTGGTCCAGATTTTAGACACAGCTGACTGTGAATAATCAACGTCTTTTGCAAAATGTGATAATCCTCTCCCGTGTTTCGATTGACATATCTCGTGTTGGAGCCATGATTCATGTCAATCCACCTGCTGCAACAGCTCTCCAAGGTGTGAACACTCCTTTTTAACTGCAGATTAATGAACATATTTAACCCAATGCAGGTGTTGGTTCTGTAAATGGAAATTTACAGTGTGATTACATAATCCTATCCTAAGAATTGAGAGATTCCATAATTCAACTATGCTTGACCTAAAACTGAAAGTGTTACTGACTACCACAACATGTATTTTCTTGTGTTTCTTAAAGCCAGAAAGTTGCCATTCTAATTACTTAAGTTTTGTATCATGTTTCTTATTTGCTTTGTTTCTACAAAATCTCACAACTGAACAAACATCCTCCAAGTCTGCTGATCATTTTTTTCCAGAGGTTGTATATGACATTTTCACACTTTTGGAAATTACAGCCTGCTGTCAATTAACACCCCCCATCTTCTATGGGGGTTAGGTAAATAAAACACTTCAACTATAATTAGAACATTTATGTTAACACCCCTCAAAAAGACCACATTTAACACCTTTCTTTAGAAAAGGTGCACACAATCACCAGCAGACACAAAGTATTTATTCTCACTCCAACTCCAAGTTTGCCCTCTATAAGCTATTACTTTTATCCCCCACTAAACTTGTCAACGTGCATAAAACACACACACTCTCTCTCTCTTACACACACATTCCAGTGACCAGAATAACAAGAAATGTAGAGTCATGGTCGACCGCCACAACGTATTCCAGCAGGTATCCTGCAGACATGTGACTGTGTACCAACAAAAATATATCAGTTCCAATTAAGAGATTGATCTCTTGCAAGAACAATGTATACCATAATATACAAACCCCAAAACCAGTGAAGTTGGCATGTTGTGTAAATGGTAAATACGATGATTTGCACATCCTATATTCAATTGAATAGACTGCAAAGACAAGATACTTAACGTTCGAACTGAGAAACTTTGTTATTTTTTGCAAATATTAGCTAATTTTTCAACCAGCTATTGCAAGGAATTTAGGGATTTCACCATCTACGGTCCGTAATACCATCAAAAGGTTCAGAGAATCTGGAGAAATCAGTGCACAAGACCGAAAACCAACATTGAATGCCTGTGACCTTCGATCCCTCAGGCGGTACTGCATCAAAAAGCGACATCAGTATGTAAAGGATATCACCACATGGGCTCAGGAACACTTCAGAAAACCACTGTCAGTAACTACAGTTGGTCGCTACATCTGTAAGTGCAAGTTAAAACTCTACTATACAAAGCCAAAACCTTTTATCAACAACACCCAGAAACGCCGCCGGCTTCGCTGGGCCCGAGCTCATCTAAGATGGACTGATGCAAAGTGGAAAAGTGTTCTGTTGTCTGACGAGTCCACATTTCAAATTATTTTTGGAAACTGTGGACGTCGTGTCCTCCGGACCAAAGAGAAAAAGAACCATCCGGACTGTTCTAGGCGCAAAGTTCAAAAGCCAGCATCTGTGATGGTATGGGGGTGTATTAGTGCCCAAGTCATGGGTAACTAACACATCTGTGATGGCACCATTAATGCTGAAAGGTACATACAGGCATACTTTCCAACCCTCCCGGATTTTCTGGGAGACTCCCAAAATTCAGCGCCTCTCCCGAAAACCTCCTGAAATTCAGGCGAACATGAGTGACGTGTCGACAGCCTGTTTTCACGTCTGCTTTCCCACAATATAAACAGCGTGCCTGGCCAATCACATTATAACTGTAGAATGATCGAGGGCGAGTTCTTGGTTTCTTATGTGGGTTTATTGTTGGGCAGTTTCATTAACGTCCTCACAGCGCGGTAACAACACACAACAACAGCAGTCAAGTTTTCGTCTACCGTAAAGCAGTTCGTCTGCCGTAAACAGCAATGTTGTGACACTCTTAAACAGGACAATGCTGCCATCTACTGTACATGCATATGTGACAATAACATCTAGGGCTTTTAGAGAGTGCAGTGCACAACTGTGCACACAACAAGGAGACGAAGCAGAATGCATCATCAGAGAGGGTGTTCAGCATGGTTAGAAAAATAGTGACAGAGAATAGAACAAGGATGGACAATTCAACCCTTAACTCAACAATGAGTAGATGAGTGTTATGTGTGTGTGTATGTGTAAATAAATGAACACTGAAATTCCAGTATTTCTCTTATTTATATATATATATATATATATATATATATATATATATATATATATATATATATATATATATATAGCTAGAATTCACTGAAAGTCAAGTATTTCTTATATATATATATATATATATATTAAATACTTGACTCCTCCCCTCTTAACCACGCCCCCTCCCCCCCCCACCTCCCGAAATTGGAGGTCTCAAGGTTGGCAAGTATGCATACAGGTTTTGGAGCAACATATGTTGCCATGCAAGCAACGTCTATTCCATGGGTGCCCCTGCTTATTTCAGCAAGACAACGCCAAGCCACATTCTGCACGTGTTACAACAACGTTTAACCAAGTTTACTGAGGGTTGTTAAAAGGAAAGGCCATGTAACACAGTGGTAAAAATGCTCCTGTGCCAACTTTTATGCAATGTGTTGCTGCCATTAAATTCTAAGTTACCGGTAATGATTATTTGCAAAAAAAAACATTTTCTCAGTTGGAACATTAAATATCTTGTCTTTACAGTCTATTCAATTGAATATAAGTTGAAAAGGATTTGCAAATCATTGTATTCTGTTTTTATTTACGAATTGCACAACGTGCCAACTTCACTGGTTTTGGGTTTTGTATTATTTGACATATACATGATAAAAGCATCATTTCCAAACTAGCGAGCAAGGCTCTTCACCTGGCGGCTGACATCTGCACTAACATGTTGCCTCATTTACGGGCATATTTTTTTCTCAGGACTATTATTAATCTCCTTGCTAGTGTTTACTCTCTCTTAATTATTAAATTACTTGTTGATTTACTGTGAATATCTGCTTACTTTCTCTTTTAACATGTCCTCTCCACACTTCTGTTAAAATTTAACTAACACTTATTCTTCTGTTGTTTGGGTACTTTACATTAGTTTCGGTCGATACTGCAAATGTGGGTATCGACCCGATACCGAGTAGTTACAAAGTGACAGAGCTGATACTGATACTTCAAGTGTTTAATGATTACATGTTCAATCACAAACAGAATCAGACAAAAACACAGGATGGTTGTGTAATGGTCATGATCCCACACGACGGTTCGTACCCTGTTAGTTATTTTCCTGTGTTCTGCATCGTTTCCTGTCCGGGTGATCCCATTTTGGTTCTACTTCCTGTTGGACTACTTGTTGTGCTGCACCGTCACTTTCTGTTTAGGTTCCTGCCAGCGCACCTGTTCTCTATTTCAAATCACGTCTTCATATAAAGAATTACATTCTTTGACCGGGCACACCGCCTACCGTCTCTGCATCCTGGGGTCTGCTATGCGCCACCGTGACAGTGACAATACCAACTACCGGTAAATTATTCCCTTTTACTACTAACACTATTTAAAGCAAGATAAAGTAAATAAGTGTAAAATAAACATAAGCAAAAACTGTTGTTGGCTCCTGTTTAAATCCCAGGCACTTATTTCCTGAGTTTGTAAACAATAACAAAACAACAAAAAAGTTTTATTTTTATGATAAAAAAATATTGATCTAATATAGGGATGTCCGATAATGGCTTTTTGCCGATATCCGATATTGTCCAACTCTTTAATTACCGATACCGATATCAACCGATACCGATATCAACCGATGTATACAGTCATGGAATTAACACATTATTATGCCTAATTTGGACAATCAGGTATGGTGAAAACTATACCGATAATTTCCGATATTACATTTTAACGCATTTATCGGCCGATAATATCTCTAATCTAGTGTAATATTGACCATATACTGATACTGTACTTGGTATCGTTACTGTCAAAATTTGTATCGCTCTGCTTCCCCCTGTTTACATTCGACAACATGGCTTCTGGTATCCTCTTCTGCTGTGTCGTGTAGCATGTTTACCTATTTACTTCTCCACTGATTGACTGACACTTGGAAGAAACTGCCATGGAGGCGCAGATTAGTGACTTAGAAGCGTCTTCGCACTGCGGAGTGTAATTAGCCGTGCATTGCGTTTAGGACGAATATACAGAGATCCTACATGCAATATCACGATATGGCAATAGTATTTGTTTATATCATTTTCATCAGGGATTTTCAAACTGTGGTATGCGGGCTCCATCTAGTGCAGGGGTGTCAAACTCATTTTAGATGGGGGGGCCACATGGAGAAAAATGTACTCCCAAGTGGGTCGGACTGGTAAAATCACAGCACGATAACTTAAAAATAAAGACAACTTCAGATTGTTTTCTTTGTTTAAAAATAAAACAAGCACATTCTGAAAATGTACAAATCATAATGTTGGGTTTTTTTACACTTACATGTTGCGGTTATTAGTATTCTATCTTTATTTGTCGTTATTTATACTTTCGGAATAAATGACGTGATAATGTTCATCAGTCAACTCATTGGTGTTCATTTTCAATCTATCAAGATAAAAAATATATATAAAAATCAAATTACAGGATGTTATATATGTAGTTTGATCATTTTCCTCGATTGATGTACTAACATCATGTGGTTTATTTGTGTACATACGTAGCATCTTCTACAAAGATACAAATAATTGCTATTGTGACATCTAGTGGACACATTTAGAACAGCAGTTTCTTTCATTCCAAAATGTTGGCTCATTTTTATACTTCGCAAACTCATCCCGCGGGCCGGATAAACGCTGTTCACACCCCTGATCTAGTGATATGCCAAAGATTTACTTAATTGAACTTATTAAATATTTAAACACAGTGTTACTGTTCAAACTGTGTGTAATGTTATAATGGCCAAAAATATTAAATATTCTTGTTAAAAAAAACTCTGCCTTGTTTTTAATAAATACTTAGGCCTACTACGCTACTGTATTTTAATGTTGGTCATTACATACTTGGAGTGTTTTCTGAGGTGGTACTTGGTGAAAAAATGTTCACAACAACTTATTTATTCTGTATATCGTGTATATCACGCAACCCTAGCTCCAATAGAAGTACCAGTCAACTATGGAAGTACAAACAAGCGAATGCATTACTAAAATAAGACTTTGAAAACGGACTTTATATCGTTTCGTTAAAAAAAAAAAAAAAATTACAAAGTGCCTTTCAGAGCCTGTAAGAAAATAAAAAGCTTCATGTCCATCCATTTTCTACCGCTTGTCCCTTTCGGGGTCGCGGGGGGTGCTGGAGCCTATCTCAGCTGCATTCAGGCGGAAGGCGGGGTACACCCTGGACAAGTCCCCACCTCATCGACATGTGACGTCTGTGATTGCATTCAGAGCACACAACTGAGGATGAACACAAAAAGTACACGAGTCAATCAAATAAATGTTTCTGGTGCATGTCTTTCAAAATACCAGTTTTTCAAAATAAGAGTGCAACGTCAGATGAGCATTTAATTTTTTGTTGATTCATTGTTTAACTGCATGGTAGCAAACCATGGGTTATTATTTCTACACTTACTGGTGTTTTTAATAAATACTTAGGCCTACTACGCTACTGTATTTTAATGTTGGTCATTATGGTGGTACTTGGTGAAAAACTCTTCACAACCACTTATTTATTGTGTACATCATCTATATCACGCAACCCTAGCTCCAATAGAAGTACCAGTCAGCTATGGAAGTACAAACAAGTGAATGCATTACAAAAAACGACTTTGAAAACGGACTTGATATCGTTTCATTTTTTGGAAAATAATTACAAAGAGCATTTCAGAGCTCTTAAGAAAATAAAACATGTCATGTGACTTCTGTGATTGCATTCAGAGCACACAACTGAGGATGAACACAAAAGAAAGTACACGAGTCAATCAAATAAATGTTTCTGGCGCATGTCTTTCAAAATACTAATGTTTTTCAGAATAAAAGTCCAATGTCAGATGTGCATTTAATTTTTTGTTGATTCATTGTTTAACTGCACGGTAGCAAACCATGGGTTATTATTACTACACTTACTGGTGTTTTTAATAAATACTTAGGCCTACTACGCTACTGTATTTTAATTAAGTTGGTCATTATGGTGGTACTTGGAGAGCCAAGTGTTTTCTGAGGTGGTACTTGGTGAAAAAAGCTTGACTACCACTTATTTATTATGTATATTTTGTATATCACGCAACCCTAGCTCCAATAGAAGTACCAGTCAGCTACACTGCAAAAAACTGAAATCTAAGTAAGATTAAATATCTCAAATAAGGGTGATATTTGCTTATTTTCTGTCTGATAAGATCATTCTTCTCACTAAGCAGATTTTATGTTAGAGTCTTTTACTTGTTTTAAGGGTTTTGGTCCTAAATGATCTCAGTAAGATATTACAGCTTGTTGCTGAGATTTTATGACCTATATTGAGTAAAACATGCTTGAAACTAGAATATCAACTGTTGCAAAGCTGTGTCATCAACACTCACAAGTATAAAACTACTTTTTTAAAGTAATAATTTCTTACTTCAAGCATGAAAAAAAAATCATGATGCCGAGCGCATATCATTATGTCAAGATAATGGCACTAGCATTTACTTATTTAAGAATATTTTTCAACATATTGAGCAGAAAGGTCTATTTTTTTTTTCTACCAAGAAAAGTGCACTTGTTATTAGTGAGAATATACTTATTTTAAGGTATTTTTAGGTTCATTGAGGTTAGCTAATTTTACTTGTTTTGGAAAGTCTTGACAAGCCTAATTTTCTTGTTCTATTGGCATATAATTTTGCTTAGTTCAAATAAAATACCCCTCATTTTTGTATTTTTTTTTCTTGTTTTTGAACACTGACTTTTTGCAGTCTATAGAAGTACAAACAAGCGAATGCATTACAAAAAAACGACTTTGAAAAAAAACTTAACATCCTTTTTTTTTTTTTTTTTTAATAATTACAAAGTGCATTTCAGAGCCCTTAAGAAAATAAAACGAGACATGTGACTTCTGTGATTGCATTCAGAGCACACAACTGAGGATGAACACAAAAGAAAGTACACGAGTCAATCAAATAAATGTTTCTGGCGCGTGTCTTTCAAAATACTAATGGTTTTCAGAACAAAAGTCCAATGTCAGACGCGCATTTAATTTGTTTTTGTTGATTTGTTGTTTAACTGCATGTTTGCAAACCATGGGTTATTATTACTACACTTACTGGTGTGCATGGTACACATTTTAAAATGATCCAAATGAAACAAATTATAAAGAAAGTGCACATCTAGTGTCTCTCTCAAGACTTGAGAGAGATGTATGATTTAAAAAAAGAAAAAAAAAAGCCATTATTGTGTTAAAATGGAAGCGGTTTGGCCCATTTGAAGACCATCCACATACAACTAAACACAACTACCATGAAAAAGATCCCTTACAACTACACATCCAGTGCATCTCCCGGGAGTTCGCCGGGCCTATTTTGCCGCGGACGTGTCGGCGCTCGTACGCTCTCGACCCTCCCGGGAGGAAGAACGCACTGAGATCAAGTAAAGATGTGCGTGAAATGAAGGAGGACTTGCTTTGACTGAGTGAGGGGGCCGGCGAGGGCGTGCAGCACGGCAACAGCTTGAGGAATCGCTGCTTTATGGTTTTTTTGCTTTGGATGGTGGAAGGATTGCCTGTAATCACCAACCACAGCACAGAGGTTAGACACGGCGGTTAAATGCATGCGCAAACACACACGCACACACACACACACACACACACACACGGATGGTGCAATGCAAGAATACGGTACACACCACATGTAATCACAGGCCCACACGCACCTGCTGACCCGACCAAGCAATGGGAGAACCACCTCAATTAATAGACAGCAATAGACTTAAAGCACACATGGACCCACACACTGGGCTTTTTCTTTTCCACGGTAACAACTGATCCGAGGGATCTGGACCATACTGTAAGGGGTTAAGGAATAAAGAACTGTAAATCCTGTAAAAGTGACAGCTGGTGTGTCTATTTGAACAATTATCAGTAGACTCTTTCACACAGAAATCCTGCAAAATAAGATCAGAGGCAAACTTACACAGAACAAACTTGCACAAACAGGTTGTTTCCTGCCCTGTGATACAATATTCCATTATCATATAATGAAATGCAATTTGTTTACTAATCAGGGTGGAAGAAATTGAGTATTGTTCCCTGACACACCTGTGTTACACCTCTGCTACAACCTATTTCACAATATTTATTGCAGCCTCCTTTAATAATGATATTTATACTAGGGGTGTGAAAAAAAATTGGTTTTCGAAAGAATCAAGATTCTTACTTGTAACGATTCTTAATCAAAAAAAAAAAAAAAACACGGAACTTTCCTCCAGAAGGTCTTATCTTTGTCTATGTGATGTCAAATGAAACAAAAATTGAGCTGTTTGGCCACAATACCCAGCAATATGTTTGGAGGAGAAACGGTGAGGCCTTTAATCCCAGGAACACCATGCCTACTGTTGCGTCGACCAGCTCTTCCTCCTAGGGAATCTAAGTTGCTAGTCAATCCCAAGTTCTTTCCATGACATATATGCTGAGTAAGAAGGACCATCAAGACAGAATAGGAATATTGTCAAGTTTTACTGACATTTCAGGAGATCAACTTAATCAATACATTCATATCGGCTACTCTAGTTGATCTGACATTCAAACGGAAAAGCCAACTCCTTGCACACAAAGAAAGCCCCCACCTCTCTCCCTCGCAACACTGATAAGGAAGATTTGGGGGTTTGGTTTCACATTCCTGATGGTTTAAGACACTAAACAGACAATCTGAAAACAAAGAGAGACTGGTAGTATATACAAAGGAAAAGTACTGGAGGCTGCAGTGAAGCTGGTCAGGGATATGCATGATGAGCAACACCCTCTGCATGACCTGCTACCTCCAACACGAGGCAGCCGCACTGCCAGAACATTGAGGAACCAACATAAGCTGGCTGAACCCGAGCCCAAAGCCAAGACAAAGAGACTTAAAAACTCTACCCTGCATACTGCAATTAAACTGTATAATGACACTATCTAATTAAATAAGTAATACAGTCATATACCAGAATGCTAATAGTTTCCATGCTGCTGTTGCCCTGAAAATGTTTTTTTATATAAAATACTGTCTGTTCTTTTTATTTTTGTTTGTTTGATATTCATTGTAAAGTTCAGCTGTTTTTTCAGTGGGGCCCTGGCTCTACTGCAAGCATGAATTAATAAAGTCAAGTCAAGTCAAGTCAAGTACTAGCTACTCTATGGCTATGTAAAAAGAAAGAACTCTTAAACATATATGCATCTTCCACAATACCGTCAAGCATGGTGGTGGTAGTATTATGCTCTGGGCCTGTTTTGCTGCCATTGGAACTGTAAATGGGACAATGTAAAAAGGAGGATTACCTCCAAATTCTTCAGGACAACCTAAAATCATCAGCTCGGAGGTTGGGTCTTGGGCGCAGTTGGGTGTCCCAACAGGACGATGACCCCAAACACACGTCAAAAGTGGTAAAGGAATGGCTAAATCAGGCTAGAATTAAGGTTTTAGAATGGCCTTCCCAAAGTCCTGACTTAAACGTGTGGACAATGCTGAAGAAATAAGTCCATGTCAGAAAACCAACACATTTAGCTGAACTGCACCAATTTTGTCAAGGGGAGTGCTCAAAAATTCAAGCAGAAGCTTGTGGATGGCTACCAAAAGCGCCTTATTGCAGTGAAACTTGCCAAGAGACATGTAACCAAATATTAACATTGCTGTATGTATACTTTTGACCCAGCAGATTTGCTCACATTTTCAGTAGACCCATAATAAATTCATAAAAGAACCAAAATTCATGAATGTTTTTTTGGGACCAACAAGTATGTGCTCCAATCACTCGATCACAAAAAAATAAGAGTTGTAGAAATGATTGGTACTCAAGACAGCCATGACATTATGTTCTTTACAAGTGTATGTAAACTTTTGACTACGACTGTATATTTTTTTATCCATCCTGTACAGCCATTCAGGCAAATCCTATCATTCATGTTGATCAGGGGTGTCAAAGTCAAGGCCCGTGGGCCAGATCCGGCCCACGAATGAATAGATCTATGGCCCCCGGGATGATATTTGATTAGTATTAGAACCGGCCCGCAGGCCACAGCCGCCTGCTGCTGTTTTGCACGCACCAATACTCTCTCAGTGTTGGCGCTAGGAATGTTCAAAATGAGGTCCCAGGAACCCCATTAGCTCATAAAAATGGGGTAACACAGTAAATTTTTTGGGTCCCACTTTTTTGTAAGCGTTTTGAAAACAAATGATAAATGTATGCATTATCCTGTTATATCTCACATTCTATATTGTGTTTTGGAAAAAGGTTGTCATAAACGTTACTTCATTCATTAAAAACAATTTTACAAAAGAAAACACATTTCCTCATTCGTGGCTCACTAGTAAAACAACAACGCTAGAAATGTTTCCCGTGAAAAACCGTCTGACCGGAACTCTCTAATAACTAAAGTTCCTTGGGTGAATAATGTAAACTCACAACACCGGTATGTTTTAGCGTTTTCATAGCAAGTCTACTGACAGATATAAGTAAGAACTTTACACTACTTTATATTAGAAATGGCAACAGCGGAGGATGAATGTCCCATAACAAGAATATAGAGAAAAAGAAGAAGCTTATCGACACGGACTACAAAGGCGGACACAGGCACATTTTCAGGACTTATGCAGATCCCAAATACAGATCAGCAGGTACCAGAGGGTAAGAAAAGTTGCTTTTGCACAATGTTGCGAAACAAAACGGTAGATATGTCTGCTAATAGGTGCCAATTTGCGGTCCTTATACACACACACACCATAATAACACTCCTATGTTGAAGCACAGTACAATCCATCAAGTGGTGCGGCTTCATAGCTTACCAAAGTCGTACTAAAACATTTTGACAGATTTTTGAGTTCCGTGTGTAATGTTCCACAATCTCAATGAAACAACGCTTTGGTGTTGCTTGCTAGTGTCATCTTGCAGTCTATGCGTATCTCTTATGTGTGACTGCCATCTACTGGTGACACTTATCATTACATTATGTACCAAATAAAATCGCCTCGAGGTCGGTAAGCACAACCAGAATTATTCCGTACATTAGGCACACCGGGTTATAAGGCGAACTGTCGATTTTTCTGAAATTGAAAGGATTTCAAGTGTGCCTTATAGTCCGGAAAATACTGTAATTTATTTGGTACATCATCTATACGTGCAACCCAGCTCTACAATTGCCAGGTTGATATTAAGTCAATACTTAAAATCCAATTGGGGTTTTTCTTTAGAACAAGTCCTGTTTTTCCCTACAAGTTAGGAAACACTTGATCCTGACCACTTTCATGCCTATACTAGAATATGGAGACTTGCTCTTTATGAATGCACTTATCTGAAAAAAGTGTGTACTGCATATCACTGCGCCTTATGTTTTATTACTGGTTGTGAAAACCTTGTCCACCATTGCACTTTGTAAGCATCGGCAAACTGTCCATTTTTGTGTGTACGCAGATTTTCCTTAATGGATGGCTTTTATATATAAATCACTTCTTGGTTGGATTCCCACCTTTTTATTTTCTTTTATGTGCAGAGATTCCAGCCGCTACAGCTACAATGTGTTCCTAGACCCCACACAAATATTGGAAAAAAAAAAAAAGCTTTCAGACATTCTGCTCCATGGTCTTGGAATGACTTGCAAAAGGATATCTGAGGTTCCCTGAACTGATCCCTTTGGGGGAATTTCAGTCCATTTTAAAGGATCGAAAAAACAGTTATTTTGGGCATTGTACTTGTTTTTAAACATTTTAATTGTTTTTGACCTATCGCATGTTTTTTATGTTAGAGTTGTAAGTCAGGGATGTCAAACTGGTTTTCATTGAGGGCCACATGGCAGTTAGGGCCGCTTATAAGAGTGAATAATGTATGAATTTGCCTCCGGATTTCATTAATAATTATATCAATTGTTTTAAGTAGACTGTCAATTTTACAATAAAAACTTTATATTGACAAAATGTTACTGTAAAATAAAGTGTTTTTTATTTTTACAACATTTTACGGTAAATGGAAAAACAGTAACACGTTTTTTAAGGAAAAATCTGAATGTTTGTGTTAAATGTACATTGTTTTTTTACAACATTACATTGTCAATGGAAAAACAGTACAAGTTCTTTTTTTATTCTGGCAACTTAGCTGCCAGTTTTTTTTTTAACCATAAAAACAAATGTACCGTCTTTTCATTTATAGTGATACACCGTTAAAAACAACAACCGTAGATTTTACAGTCAAAAACTGGCAGCTCAGTCAACCGAATTTTAACGCAAAAAAAAAAAAATGGTAGTATTTTTCAATTTACAGTAATATGCTGTAAAGAACACTGTAAAATGTATTGTAATTTTTATTAATTTGATGGGTAGTTTGCTGTAAAATCATAAGTCAAGCAGATATTTAAGTATTTATTTTTATTTAGACAAAAGATGTTTGGAAAGTATGATAATATACTGTAATATTTGTTGCAATGATGGATACTATTAAAGTTGAAAAGGCATGCAATTTCATATATTCTTTCTGTCAAAATGAACAAAATCCATTACATTTAGTGAGAAAATATGAAGTACTTTATTGACACTTATCATTTCCAGGTGTTTGCGGGCCGGATAAAATATTTACATTTGTTTTAACTATTAAATGAACCTAAAATATGACTCTTTTTTTTTTATATATATTTGTGGAAAATATTGTACACAATGTGTTGTCAAGCTTATGAGGTGTGATGTGACACTATTTTTCTTTTTTTTTAATGTTTTTATTTATTTTTATAAATGGCTGTGATGATAATGTCAATGAGAGATTTCTAATCACTGCTATGTTGGAATTATTATTAATATTTATACTGTTATTGATATTATTCTTTTTTTTCTTCTTTTTTTTAGTATTTTTGGATTGTTTTGTGTCATGTTTGTGTGTCCTCTCAATTGCTCTGTTGATTGCTATTCTGAATGTTGCTGGGCCGGGTTTGGTTTTGGAATTGGAATTGTATTATTATGGTATTATTGTGTATTATTTTGTTGGATTAATAATAAAATTTAAAAATAAAATATTTAAAAGATATTTAAGTATCTATTTGTATTTAGACAATTTTCTTTTGGAAAGTATGATAATGTTCTGTAATATTTGTTACAATGATGGATACTATTAAAGTTAAAAAGGCATGCAATTTCATATATTCTTTCTGTCAAAATGAACAAAATCCATTACGTTTAGTTAGAAAATATGAAGTACTTTATTGACACATGTTTTGGTTTTAGAATTAGAATTGTATTATTATGGTATTATTGTGTATTATTTTGTTGGATTAATTAAAAAAAAAAAAAAAATCCATTACATTTAGTGAGAAAATATGAAGTACTTTATTGACACGTCATTTCCAGGTGTTTGCCGGCCAGATAAAATATTACAATTTGTTTTAACTAAAAAATGAACCTAAAATATGACTTTTTTTTTTTTACATCTGTGTAAAATGTTGGACACAATGTGTTGTCAAGCTTATGGGATGTGATGTGACACTATTGTTCATTTTTTAAATGTTTTTATTTATTTTTTATAAATGGCTGTGATGATAATGTCAATGAGAGATTTCTAATCACTGCTATGTTGGAATTATTATTAATATTTATACTGTCATTGATATTATTCTTTTTTTCTTTTTCTTTTTTCTTTTTAGTATTTTTGGATTGTTTTGTGTCATGTTTGTGTGTCCTCTCAATTACTCTGTTGATTGCTATTCTGAATGTTGCTGGGCCGGGTTTGGTTTTTGAATTGGAATTGTATTATTATGGTATTATTGTGTTGGATTAATGATAAAAAAATATATATATATCTAAAAGATATTTAAGTATTTCTTTGTATTTAGACAACATTTTTTTGGAATGTATGATAATGTTCTGTAATATTTGTTACAATGATGGATACTATTAAAGTTGAAAAGGCATGCAATTTCATATATTCTTTCTGTCAAAATAAACAAAATCCATTACATTTAGTGAGAAAATATGAAGTACTTTATTGACACATGTTTTGGTTTTAGAATTAGAATTGTATTATTATGGTATTATGGTGTATTATTTTGTTGGATTAATTAAAAAAAAATCCATTACATTTAGTGAGAAAATATGAAGTACTTTATTGGCACATGTTTTGGTTTTGGAATTAGAATTGTATTATTATGGTATTATTGTGTATTATTTTGTTGGATTAATTTAAAAAAAAATCCATTACATTTAGTGAGAAAATATGAAATACTTTATTGACACATATTTTCAATTTAGAATTAGAATTGTATTATTATGGTATTATTGTGTATTATTTTGTTGGATTAATAAAAATAAAAAAATCCATTACATTTAGTGAGAAAATATGAAGTACTTTTTTGGCACATGTTTTGGTTTTAGACTTAGATTTGTATTATTATGGTATTATTGTGTATTATTTTGTTGGATTAATTTAAAAAAAAATCCATTACATTTAGTGAGAAAATATGAAGTACTTTATTGACACATGTCATTTCCAGGTGTTTGCGGGCCGGATTAAATATTTACATTTGTTTTAACTATTAAATGGACCTAAAATATGCCCTTTTTAAAATCTTTGTGGACAATATTGGACACAATGTGTTGTCAAGCTTATGAGATGTGATGTGACCCTATTGTTAATTTTTTAAATGTTTTAACCCAAAGCTCATGACCATAGGTGAGGATGGGAACGTAGATCGACCGGTAAATTGAGAGCTTTGCCTTCCGGCTCAGCTCCTTCTTCACCACAACGGATCGATACAGCGTCCGCATTACTGAAGACGCCGCACCGATCTCACGATCCACTCCTTAATATACTGAACAAAAATATAAACGCAACATTTAGTTTTTGCTCCCAGATGTAAAACTTTTACTATACACACAAGACCTATTCCTCTCAAATATTGTTTACAAATCTGTGTTAGTGAGCATTTCTTCTTTGCCAAGATAATCCATCCCACCTCACAGGTGTGGCATAACAAGATGCTGATTAGACAGCATGATTATTGCACAATAAAAGGCCACTCTGAACTAAGTTCTATGCCTCCCCTCAAATAAACACCTTGCAGTTGAGAAAGTAAACAGGCTAGTATTTGAGGACTATTGGGAGAACCTTGCAGGCGTGTCTACAGGAAGGAAGATGTTGCAGTGTGTCTTGTTCAAAACATATTTCATGCAAATCCAGCTACTGTACCCTCAGTGCCGTGAGCACACAATTTACTGCACCATCCACTGTATCCTTCTAGAACACGCACCTACAACTCTGAGTAATGAGGACACGCTACTGCACTGCAACACGCCAGTCAAGTAAGCTTTTATGAGATTACACGGGTAAAGTTTCCATGACAACAAATAAATCAAACCATAAAAACACCGAAATGAAGACAAATGAAGATTTAGTGAAGGATGTCCATGAACTCCGGGAAGGAACCCTAGAGACCGGAGAGGATGGAGTGGGTGTGCTATCATTTTAGGAGGTTAGCACCACTTGCAGAAATACACAAAAACATGTAATTTGGCCATTTTTGAATAACAATGTTGAATTAAAGTAAAGTACCACTGATAGTCACACACACACTAGGTGTGGTGAAATTACCCTCTGCATTTGACCCATCCCCTTGTTCCACCCCCTGGGAGGTGAGGGGAGCAGTGAGCAGCAGCGGCGGCCGCGCCCAGAAATCATTTTTGGTGATTTATCCCCCAATTCCGACCATTCACAGATGTGTAAGTTACCCATGCCTTGGGCACTAATACAGCCCCATACCATCACAGATGCTGGCTTTTCAACTTTGCGCCTATAACAATCTGGATGGTTATTTTCCTCTTTGTGCCGGAGGACACGACGTCCACAGTTTCCAAAACCAATTTGAAATGTGGACTCGTCAGACCACAGAACACTTTTACACTTTGCATCAGTCCATCTTAGATGAGCTCGGGCCCGGCGAAGCCAGAAGCGTTTCTGGGTGTTGTTGATAAATGGTTTTCGCTTTGCATAGGAGAGTTTTAACTTGCACTTACAGATGTAGCGACCAACTGTAGTTACTGACAGTGGTTTTCTGAAGTGTTCCTGAGCCCATGTGGTGATATCCTTTACACACTGATGTCGCTTGTTGATGCAGTACAGCCTGAGGGATCGAAGGTCCGTAATATCATCGCTTACGTGCAGTGATTTCTCCAGATTCTCGGAACCTTTTGATGATATTACGGACCGTAGATGGTGATATCCCTAAATTCCTTGCAATAGCTGGTTGAGAAATGTTGTTCTTAAACTGTTAGACGATTTGCTCACGCATTTGTTGACAAAGTGGTGACCCTCGACCCCATCCTAGTTTGTGAATGACTGAGCATTTCATGCAAGCTGCTTTTATACCCAATCATGGCACCCACCTGTTCCCAATTAGCTTGTTCACCTGTGGGATGTTCCAAATAAGTGTTTGAGAAGGTCTCAGTTTTTTTGCCACTTGTGCCAGCTTTTTTGAAACATGTTGCAGTCATCAAATTCCAAATGAGCTAATATTTGAAATAAATAACACAGTTTACCAGTTGGAACGTTAAGTATCTTGTCTTTGCAGTCTATTCAATTGAATATAGGTTGAAAAGGATTTGCATATCATTGTATTCTGTTTTTATTTACCATTTACACAATGTGCCAACTTCACTGGTTTTGGGTTTTGTACATTAAAAAAACTTGGTCAAAAGATTTCAGTACTTTTTGAGCACATTTAACAAAACCGCAATAATCATAATCGTGATATGAAATGTTCATATCGATACATCCCTAGTTTCTAGTTTAGTAATTGAATGAAAAATTAACATTCAGCATCACGCCCATAAACACATAGGATTACACAATTCACTTTCCTTGATTCAAATTAGACTAAGTCCCCTTTAATAATAAAATATCACTTTCAATGTAACATTTAAAAATGAGCTGATTATAACTGTGCTGTGCAGTTATTATATATTGCTTTCTTCTTACATTTCTGAGTCTCATTTGCAAGTATTGTAGTCGACTTTGCACGCAGTTGCAATTCCAAGACACTAGATGGCAGCAGTGTATAGGCTCCGTATACGGAATTCAATTCTAACTTTTTGCCACGTGTGGCAGCTTTTTTGAAACATGTTGCAGGCATCAAATTCCAAATGAGCTAATATTTGCAAAAAAATAACACCGTTTTCCAGTTGGAACGTTAATTATCTTGTCTTTGCAGTCTATTAAAATAAAATGGCAACCAAGGTAATCAAAAAGGTCAACCAACGAACGAGATTTCTCTATAGAATCTCATCTCTGGTCAACAAAAGCACCATGAAGATTCTAGCGGGAACTCTCGTTCAACCCTTTTTCGATTACGCATGCACCTCCTGGTACCCTAGCGCCTCCAAAACCCTCAAATCTAGACTCCAAACATCCCAGAAAAAGCTAGTCAGATTACTTCTAGACCTCCACCCCAGATCCCACCTCACTCCTACCCACTTCTCCAAAGTGGGCTGGCTCAGGGTGGAGGACAGAGTGAAACAACTTGCACTGAGCCTAGTCTATAAAATCCGCTACACCTCCCTGATACCGAAGTACATGTCAAACTACTTCCTTAACGTAAATGACCGCCATAACCACAACACCAGGGGGAGCTCCACTAACCACGTTAAACCCAGATTCCGATCAAACAAAGGTCTTAACTCATTCTCCTTCTATGCCACATCAATATGGGATGCGCTCCCAACAGGTGTTAAAGAAAGGACATCTCTATCCTCCTTCAAAACCGCACTAAAAGAACACCTCCAGGCAACTTCAACCCTAAACAAACACCCTCCCTTCCTCATCATACCTCTTCGGATTGTAAATAATCAAATGTAAATAATCAAATGTAGTCACTTTTTCTTATACTTTCTGATCTCTCTCTATGTCCAATACTTGCTGTACATATCCTACCAAGTCAGTCCTACACTGTTTCAATGTCCATTTCTCTGATGATGCAATTGTTGATGACTGAAGTGTTGATACCAACCAAACCTAAACCCCGCCCCCCCCTCCATATCCCACATCCCATATTGTAAATAATGTAAATAATTCAATGTATATACTCTGATGATTATCTTGTGTGATGACTGTATTATGATGATAGTATATATCTGTATCATGAATGAATTTACGTTGAAAAACGTATTCGGGTGTTACCATTTAGTGGTCAATTGTACGGAATGTGTACTGTACTGTGCAACCTACTAATTAAAGTTTCAACCAATCAACATAATCAATTGAATATAGGTTGAAAAGGATTTGCAAATCATTGTATTCTGTTTTTATTTACCATTTACACAACCTGCCAACTTCACTGGTTTTGGGTTTTGAAGGATCAAAACAAACGCCGGGCTTTTCCCAATGGCTTGCGTACTTAGTCTTACCAAAGTCTTGTGGAAACAGCCCACATCTGTTCACCAACAACAAACGTTGGGCCCCATTTTGCTTCAAAATGAGACTCCACACAAACATACACACAAAGAGCAGCTTAATTACAGCTCTACATGTCATACATATCATTGACTCCGATTATTACAGCTTTCTATTTGTTCCAGTGTCCTTAGGTGGGAATAGTGAACAATTCCACTCTGTCCCTCGTCTCTAGACACAATAACATCATCATAACGTGCTCAGAAATAGTCCATTTACGGACCTTTTCTTCTCCTCTTTCTTCCTCTCATCATTTTTTTCCTGTGTTTCTTTTGCCTCAGGGGGGTATGGCGCGATGTGCCGCGTGTTGTGATTGTAAATGTGCTCTGGCACAAGTCAGAGTGTCTCCAGGAAAGCGAAGGGATCTCGGAGGGATTGAGCTGATTTTAATAAACATGTGCATAGAAACATATGCCCTGGGGTGCCCTGCCTAATCAAAGAAAGCAGTCTGCTGCTGCTGCTGTCGCTTCTCTTGTTCAGCTGCTTTAAGACGTTTTGTCAACTCAGCCTTATAGAAAATAACACTGTCGCTCTGCTCCATTCATGCATTTTTACTGATTCGCACTACAGTCCTGCACGTGCCTATTCCAGGGATCTGCAACATGCGGCTCCCTGAAACGTTTTCAAAAATGTATGAAAAATGGAAAAGATGGTGGGAAAAAATATATAATTGTTGTTTTTATATCGTTTCTGTAAGAGAGCAAACATGACACTAACCTTCCTAATTGTCAGAAATCCCACTGTTTGTATTAAACATGCTTCACTGATGAGAGGATTTGGCGAGCGCCGTTTTGTCCTGCTAATTTCGGCGGTCCTTGAACGCACCGTAGTTTGTTTACATGTACAACTTTGCAGAATTTAAAGCGAATGTAGATGTATGCTTTATATATACACTGCAAAAAGTCAGTGTTCAAAAACAAGGAAAAAAATACAAACATTAGGGGTATTTTATTTGAACTAAAGTCAGCCTCGTCACATCAGACCAATGAAATTGCCGAAAATGACAGGGCGGAGCAATGGAATTGTTCACGTTCAATCATTCAGTCGGCCATTTAGCGTGTTATGGACTCACCGTCATTGTGGAGAAGAAACGACGCAGCCCCAAAGCTGAGGACGATTGACCAGCACGTCAAAAAAAGGAAACGGAACGGAAATCTATCGCCACAAATGGCTACTTTATGCCGTGTTACAGGAACTGTCTTTGGTTAAATTTGTGATTTAAAACCAGCGCCTTTGTAAATATTTAATATTTCAGCTTATAGCCCTGTGCTGCCAAGATATAAACAATACAACATTTGTTCAAAAATGAGGTGGGTGTGGCTTATATTTAGCTGTGCTAAACATATAGTTAGCGTTGTGAACACTTTTAAGATGTACCGTATGTTTCGGAGTATAAGTCGCTCCGGAGTATAAGTCGCACCATCCGAAAATGCATAATAAAGAAGGAAAAAAACATATATAAGTCGCACTGGAGTGTAAGTCGCATTTTTGGTGGAAATTTATTTGATAAAACCCAACACCAAGAATAGACATTTGAAAGGCAATTTCAAATAAATAAAGAATAGTGAACAACAGGCTGAATAAGTGTACGTTATGTGAGGCATAAATAACCAACTGAGAACGTGCCTGGTATGTTAACGTAACATATTATGGTAAGAGTCATTCAAATAACTATAACATATAGAACATGCTATACGTTTACCAAACAATCTGTCACTCCTAATCGCTAAATCCCATGAAATCTTATACGTCTAGTCTCTTACGTGAATGAGCTAAATAATATTATTTGATATTTAATAGTAATGTGTTAATAATTTCACACATAAGTCGCTCCTGAGTATAAGTCGCACCCCCGGCCAAACTATGAAAAAAACTGCCACTTATAGTCCGAAAAATACGGTAATGTTAATACCTCAGTGTCAATTAGCATTGAGAATAAAGCATGTAGAACTAAACAAACAGAACAGATGTGACATTGTAGGTGAAATGAATCATTTCATTTCCATCACCAGGGTGCCAACAATTAAAAAGGCAACATTAATCTGCATCGCGACCTTATTCCCAATGCCCTGTGGAGATTGTACAATTAGTCTAACAGTATCCAAAAGACACGGTGACAGGCCATCACAACTTTAGGAAACAACACAAACCCGCTCTATTTTTATCTTCTTGGCAACGCATTTCTTCCGTCTTGCTTTTCGAAGGAGGCGCTTGATTCATAAACCCGAGAGATCTGAGGACTTTCTCAAGGCAGGCATGTTGATACGGCACACTGCCGAAGATTAGGACAAGAACAGCTGCTCCAAACACTGAATGTTTCACTTCTTAAACCGTCCTCAGACTTCTCCTTCCTCGCCCTTGCTACTGATTCTGCACCTCCAAAACACAAACTGGTCTGGAGCTACGTCACAATAGGTTGTATTCGGACACCTGACTTTTGAACGGAAGTAAACAAAGTGGTGGGCCACCAACCAACACGGCTACTGTGCGGCAAACAGAGTATGACCTATCTGAGGGGCCTAGATCTTTCCACTAAAAGCAAAAATGCAACCTGTGCATTGGAATAGATCCCTATACGTTATCAAAATAAGATTTCTCGAGTGGGCTCAAGGATTATCCTTCGGTCGCGTTCCCAGACATATCGAACAATGTCGTGCTCCAGACGTTTTACCATGAATTGATTAACGAGATTAACAAGTTGAAAAACTTATTCGGGTGTTACCATTTAGTGGTCAATTGTAAGGAATATGTACTGTACTGTGCAATCTACTAATAAGAGTCTCGATCAATCAAAAAACGTCATTCTACAGGACAAAAGAGATGAAAACTTGGGAAAACATGGAGGTTTACAACTTCTTTGTGTGTGTTTGGGTCAAGGACATTGGTATCAAGACTCTCCCGGATAAATCATGCCTCGTTTTTGCCCGGGTAAGGATGCATTTCATGATTTAACTTTGTATCTACAGCCACTGCTGTTGCTTTGTTGTTGTACACACTGTTTACGAGTACACATGGTTTTCCCCGTCTTTATCAAATTCCCCTGAAGAGCAGGGAAACCTGCGAAACAGGCTTGTAGGAATGATATGGCCTCTGTGTTTTTTCCTGACCTAACGTATTGAGCACTGTATAACGGATAAACCACAGAAACCTTGACTATGTATATATATATATATATATATATATATATATATATATATATATATATATATATATTTACATACATATGTGTGTATATGTATATATATATTAGAGGTGGACGGCGGCCAAATTAGGGGGATGGCGTGGCGCGGTTGGGAGAGCGGCTGTGCCAGCAACCTGAGGGTTTCTGGTTCGATCCCAAGCTTCTACCATCCTAGTCACGTTCGTTGGATCCTTGAGCAAGACACTTCACACGTGCTCCTGATGGGTCGTGGTTAGGGCCTTGCATGGCAGCTCCCGCCATCAGTGTGTGAATGAATGGGTGAATGTGGAAATAGTGTCAAAGCGCGTTGAGTACCTTGAAGATAGAAAAGCGCTATACAAGTACAACCCATTTACCATTTAGGTGTGAATCTTTGGACACCTCATTATTCGATTACGATTCAGTAGCTACGATTCGATTAAAAAACGATTATTGACACGTGTCAGAATAATTGTATCTAAGTTATCACAAAACTTTGTGTTTCAATGAGTTTCCGGCGAGCAGACAAAAGCTGTCTTTGATCTTACCAAGCAAAAGGCTTGTAAAACTCCACTGTGTAGGATGGGAAGCGACATTAAGGTGTCGGTTTCTTTGATGTATTTTAATCCACAGGAAGATATTGTTTTGACCCGAGATCTACAAAGCGAAGAGGAAGCAGGACCTGACTCCCCACCAGGCACCTTTTCTTTGAACTGTTTTACGACCTATTTTTTGAACTGTTTTGTAACCAAAGGCGATGGCTGTTTACGACCCCCTCCCTTAGAAACAGCTGTTGCCATGTAATCAAGGAAAGTCCAAATAAAAGAGGAGGCGTACAATCTTTCATCAGAGCGTGGGACGACACTGTGCAAGGGTACAGTGTCTACGCGTTTCTCCTCAATTGAGCTAAATTGAACTCTGTCTCTGTTTAATTCCTTGCTTCTTGTCTTGTTTAATAGATGTCATCAGTGTTTGAACCTGACAACACATCTTTAGTTTATGTATATTGATGCAGTTTTACATTTATTTTCGTTTCACTAAATAAGCGTGTATCTTTTAAAACCAGTGCATTTGTAATAAGACATTCTCATCACATTTGTTAAATTCATAGAAACGTGTGCAAAAACTGGAACATTAGTGCCCTAAAATAAGTGGCTCGCTGCGGTCAGACAAATTTTAGAACTGTCTGATTATCAACGTTTACTAATTGATTTTATAATCGTCCATGTCCAAATTGTGATGCATCTAAAAAGCGATTATTTCCCTACCATACAAAGTGTCAAAGACGTGTGTAACCACAACCAAGTGCTACCTGATTTCTCTCATTTTAGCGCAGTAGGCACTGTAAAAATGTTTTTTATCTACTTGCCCACTTTGTCAAAATCAATGTTGTCATGAATGATTGATTTTTTGATTCAGGGTCAAACACCTTCCATGCCACCCTGAGAAAACTGATGTTTAAATGTATATGTAGACAGCAGGGGTCCGAGAATGATCTTATTATACAGATAACCAATCCTAGGTGTAGTTCTGTTAGGTACCAATCGTACATATGGAAACACTGGTATCGGTGCCTTTGAATGTGAATGTGTCGACGTATATTTAAAGTATATACAGTGGTGGTCAAAAGTTTACATACACTTGTAAAGAACATAAGTCATGGCTGTCTTGAGCTTCCAATAATTTCTACAACTCTTATTTTTTTTGTGATAGAGTGATTGGAGCACATACTTGTTGGTCACACAAAACATTCACGAAGTTTGGTTCTTTTATGAATTTATTATGGGTCTGAAAATGTGACTAGATCTGCTTGGTCCCATAATGGACCCATAATCCATTCATAAAAGAACCAAACTTCATGAATGTTTTTTTGTGACCAACAAGTATGTGCTCTGATCACTCTATCACAAAAAAACAAGAGTTGTAGAAATTATTGGAAACTCAAGACAGCTAGGGGTGTAACGGTACACAAAAATTTCGGTTCGGTACGTACCTCGGTTTAGAGGTCACGGTTCGGTTCATTTTCGGTACATTAAGAAAACAACAAAAAATAAATTTTTTGGTTATTTATTTACCAAATTTGTAAACAATGGCATAACATACATATACACACAGGGTCCATTGCCAGGGTTAATGTGGTCAACATATATAAAATAAAAACTAAATAAGATAAGGCTCAGAATGGTTTCTTAACAAAACCTTTCTACATATAAAGTGCTTTTTTTGATTGATTGATTGAGACTTTTATTAGTAGATTGCACAGTACAATTGACCACTAAATGGTAACACCCCAATAAGTTTTTCAACTTGTTTAAATCGGGGTCCACGTTAATCAACATTAAACTGCATCAAGTTGTTGCTCAGATTAAATAAAATGACAAAACTTTTCTTCTACATATAAAAAGTGCAACATTAAACAGTTTCAAGTCACCTCAGCCTCAGATTAACTTTGATTAACTCCCAGCCTGGCTAACTTGGCAGTAAGAGGTGGGAGCTGTTTGCTCGTCTTTATCTTTGTTGATGTGATGGCAGAGGGGTTAGTGCATCTGCCTCACAATACGAAGGTCCTGAGTAGTCTTGGGTTCAATCCCGGGCTCGGGATCTTTCTGTGTGGAGTTTGCATGTTCTCCCTGTGACTGCGTGGGTTCCCTCCGGGTACTCCGGCTTCCTCCCACCTCCAAAGACATGCACCTGGGGATAGGTTGATTGGCAACACTAAATTGGCCCTAGTGTGTGGATGTGAGTGTGAATGTTGTCTGTCTATCTGTGTTGGCCCTGCGATGAGGTGGCGACTTGTCCAGGGTGTACCCCGCCTTCCGCCCGATTGTAGCTGAGATAGGCTCCAGCGCCCCCCGCGACCCCAAAAGGGAATAAGCGGTAGAAAATGGATGGATGATGGATGGATGGATGTGATGTTCACTTGGGGGTGGTGCTGCTTCAAATGGGTTAGCATGTTTGACGTGTTGGCAGAAGCATACCCTACCGCTGCTTAACAATGTCGGCAAACCTCCGTCCTCCGCACCGTGCAGCCGAAGTGTTCCCAAATGGGGGATCTTAACGAGGCAGGAGGGTCTTCCAGCTCTGGTTTTTAAATGTTGTCGTAGTCCGGTCTTTGCATGCCGTGTGTTGTACCTCGGTGTGCATTGTTTACCCAACGTGCGGTACGCTACTTAATACGTCCGTGTGGAAACTTGTTCGGTACACCTCCGAAACCGAACCGAAACCCCCGTACCGAAACGGTTCAATACAAATACAAATACACGTACCGTTACACCCCTAAAGACAGCCATGACATTATGTTCTTTACAAGTGTCAACTTTTGACCACGACTGTACAGGTAAAAGCCAGTAAATTAGAATATTTTGAAAAACTTGATTTATTTCAGTAATTGCATTCAAAAGGTGTAACTTGTACATTATATTTATTCATTGCACACAGACTGATGCATTCAAATGTTTATTTCATTTAATTTTGATGATTTGAAGTGGCAACAAATGAAAATCCAAAATTCCGTGTGTCACAAAATTAGAATATTACTTAAGGCTAATACAAAAAAGGGATTTTTAGAAATGTTGGCCAACTGAAAAGTATGAAAATGAAAAATATGAGCATGTACAATACTCAATACTTGGTTGGAGCTCCTTTTGCCTCAATTACTGCGTTAATGCGGCGTGGCATGGAGTCGATGAGTTTCTGGCACTGCTCAGGTGTTATGAGAGCCCAGGTTGCTCTGATAGTGGCCTTCAACTCTTCTGCGTTTTTGGGTCTGGCATTCTGCATCTTCCTTTTCACAATACCCCACAGATTTTCTATGGGGCTAAGGTCAGGGGAGTTGGCGGGCCAATTTAGAACAGAAATACCATGGTCCGTAAACCAGGCACGGGTAGATTTTGCGCTGTGTGCAGGCGCCAAGTCCTGTTGGAACTTGAAATCTCCATCTCCATAGAGCAGGTCAGCAGCAGGAAGCATGAAGTGCTCTAAAACTTGTTGGTAGACGGCTGCGTTGACCCTGGATCTCAGGAAACAGAGTGGACCGACACCAGCAGATGACATGGCACCCCAAACCATCACCCAACCATGCAAATTTTGCATTTCCTTTGGAAATCGAGGTCCCAGAGTCTGGAGGAAGACAGGAGAGGCACAGGATCCACGTTGCCTGAAGTCTAGTGTAAAGTTTCCACCATCAGTGATGGTTTGGGGTGCCATGTCATCTGCTGGTGTCGGTCCACTCTGTTTCCTGAGATCCAGGGTCAACGCAGCCGTCTACCAACAAGTTTTAGAGCACTTCATGCTTCCTGCTGCTGACCTGCTCTATGGAGATGGAGATTTCAAGTTCCAACAGGACTTGGCGCCTGCACACAGCGCAAAATCTACCCGTGCCTGGTTTGCGGACCATGGTATTTCTGTTCTAAATTGGCCCGCCAACTCCCCTGACCTTAGCCCCATAGAACATCTGTGGGGTATTGTGAAAAGGAAGATGCAGAATGCCAGACCCAAAAACGCAGAAGAGTTGAAGGCCACTATCAGAGCAACCTGGGCTCTCATAACACCTGAGCAGTGCCAGAAACTCATCGACTCCATGCCACGCCGCATTAACGCAGTAATTGAGGCAAAAGGAGCTCCAACCAAGTATTGAGTATTGTACATGCTCATATTTTTCATTTTCATACTTTTCAGTTGGCCAACATTTCTAAAAATCCCTTTTTTGTATTAGCCTTAAGTAATATTCTAATTTTGTGACACACGGAATTTTGGATTTTCATTTGTTGCCACTTCAAATCATCAAAATTAAATGAAATAAACATTTGAATGCATCAGTCTGTGTGCAATGAATAAATATAATGTACAAGTTACACCTTTTGAATGCAATTACTGAAATAAATCAAGTTTTTCAAAATATTCTAATTTACTGGCTTTTACCTGTATGTATATATATTTTTTTTGCTGCTTTTATTTATTTATTAGATGCATTTTACTGAATATGCCCAATCACTGTTTTTAATATTATGTGATAATGCATTTTATACTGTATTTTGTTTGTTTTACTGTATGTGATTGTATGTCTACTTGGACATTGGAGTCTGCAATAAAGCTTGATTGATTGATTGATTGATTGATTGACTTATCCGAGGCTGTAATTACCCCACCTTATATATTTCACAATGCTTCTCTTTTTTCATTTTTATTTTTTTTAGAAATTTTGCACGTTTTGTGTTTTCCCATTATATAAAAACTGTTATTTTTTACAAAAAGGCCATAAAACATAAAAACAAAACAAAAAAACAACAACATTTAAAAATAAAAGCTTTATATAAATAGATAGATCTGAAGTTGCTAAGAGAATTCAAGCGTAGAAAGTAAAACAAATTAATTTATTGCTGACTTATGACACTTTTATGAGCATATCACTTTTAGATCCCTAAGAGTAAGTGTGTCTAGTCAATCTTAAGCTTCCACAAATGAATGAAAACTGTATTTCATCGGACTGGTATGACAAAGAGAGAGCTGAGCTATGAGTACAAGTGGCAGAAATATGTTTCCCCCGTATGGAAAGGAGCCAATTGATGTGCCTTGGACATCTATTTTGGCGCCTCCCTGGGGAGGTGTCCCATTAGGAGGCCCGGGGACGGACTGAGGACACGCTGGAGGGACTAGAGTGTGTCTCACAGCTGGCCTGGGATTGCCTTTGTGTCTCCCCTGAATGGAGCAGACTTCCCTGCTTCTGCCACCTTGACCCAGATGAGCAGATAATGAACACTTGGACATTCAACAATCAATCAGGGGATGGAATAAAAACAATCATTAGGAGTTTTCCAGCTTTGGGAGAACAGTTTGGGCAGGATCCGGTTCTGTTCCGGCACTACTGCGGAAGACCTTGAGATGAACTTAATCTTTGATTGTCACGGAGCATGCGCAATCTCGAATGTCATCTGCTGCAAGCGCAGCCGGCACCTCCGCTAGAAGCGCGCCGGGACACGCCCCCAGCATAAAGACCAGAGTACCCGAAGATCCAGTGCCGGAACGTAGTTCACTCTTCGTAGTAAGCATCCCGTCTCTGGCTTCCCTCCGCGTATTTGCTCTCTCTCTCTGTGCTTCCCCTTAGCCCGTGTCTTATGTCCTATGTGTTCCTCGCAGTGTTCCCTTTGTTTCCCGTGATCGAGCTGTGTGCCTCGACATCCCACCGGATTCTGCACTGCCTCCCTCGATCCTCGACCCCCGCTTGGACACGGACCTCGTCGCCTCTCTCCAGCCTCCGACCTCTCGTTTGCCCACGGACTGTCTTCTCGCCTTGCCCCTTTGGTCTGACGAAAGATTCATCCAACACGCGCATACAACAACCTCTGATAATATTTACAAACCCCGTTTCCATATGAGTTGGGAAATTGTGTTAGATGTAAATATAAACGGAATACAATGATTTGCTAATCCTTTTCAACCCA
The DNA here is from genome assembly GCF_033978685.3 of Nerophis lumbriciformis. Taxonomy (NCBI): domain Eukaryota; kingdom Metazoa; phylum Chordata; class Actinopteri; order Syngnathiformes; family Syngnathidae; genus Nerophis; species Nerophis lumbriciformis. The sequence goes on along the minus strand of NC_084549.2, from coordinate 16,072,339 downwards.
TATTCAGTTGAATGCACTACAAAGACAAGATATTTGATGTTCAAACTCATAAACTTTTTTTTTTTTTTGCAAATAATAATTAACTTAGAATTTCATGGCTGCAACATGTGCCAAAGTAGTTGGGAAAGGGCATGTTCACCACTGTGTTACATGGCCTTTCCTTTTAACAACACTCAGTAAACGTTTGGGAACTGAGGAGACACATTTTTTTAAGCTTCTCAGGTGGAATTCTTTCCCATTCTTGCTTGATGTACAGCTTAAGTTGTTCAACAGTCCGCGGGTCTCCGTTGTGGTATTTTAGGCTTCATAATGCGCCACACATTTTCAATGGGAGACAGGTCTGGACTACAGGCAAGCCAGTCTAGTACCCGCACTCTTTTACTATGAAGCCACGTTGATGTAACACGTGGCTTGGCATTGTCTTGCTGAAATAAGCAGGGGCGTCCATGGTAACGTTGCTTGGATGGCAACATATGTTGCTCCAAAACCTGTATGTACCTATCAGCATTAATGGCGCCTTCACAGATGTGTAAGTTACCCATGTCTTGGGCACTAATACACCCCCATACCATCACAGATGCTGGCTTTTAGACTTTGCGCCTATAACAATCCGGATGGTTCTTTTCCTCTTTGGTCCGGAGGACACGACATCCACAGTTTCAAAAAACAATTTGAAATGTGGACTCGTCAGACCACAGAACACTTTTCCACTTTGTATCAGTCCATCTTAGATGAGCTCAGGCCCAGCGAAGCCGACGGCGTTTCTGGGTGTTGTTAATGAACGGTTTTCGCCTTGCATAGGAGAGTTTTAACTTGCACTTACAGATGTAGTGACCAACTGTAGTTACTGACAGTGGGTTTCTGAAGTGTTCCTGAGCCCATGTGGTGATATCCTTTACACACTGATGTCGCTTGTTGATGCAGTACAGCCTGAGGGATCGAAGGTCACGGGCTTAGCTGCTTACGTGCAGTGATTTCTCCAGATTCTCTGAACCCTTTGATGATATTACGGACCGTAGATGGTGAAATCCCTAAATTCCTTGCAATAGCTGGTTGAGAAAGGTTTTTCTTAAACTGTTCAACAATTTGCTCACACATTTGTTGACAAAGTGGTGACCCTCGCCCCATCCTTGTTTGTGAATGACTGAGCATTTCATGGAATCTACTTTTATACCCAATCATGGCACCCACCTGTTCCCAATTTGCCTGTTTACCTGTGGGATGTTCCAAATAAGTGGTTGATGAGAATTCCTCAACTTTATCAGTATTTATTGCCACCTTTCCCAACTTCTTTGTCACGTGTTGCTGGCATCAAATTCTAAAGTTAATGATTATTTGGGGGGGGGGGGGGGTATGGTAATTGTTTTTATTTATTTTTTTGTCATAAAAAATACAATCATGTGTGCTTACGGACTGTATCCCTGCAGACTGTATTGATATATATTGATATATAATGTAGGAACCAGAATATTAATAACAGAAAGAAACAAGCCTTTTGTGTGAATGAGTGTAAATGAGGGAGGGAGGTTTTTTGGGTTGGTGCACTAATTGTAAGTGTATCTTGTGTTTTTTATGTTGATTTAATAAAAAAAAAATAAAAAAAAAATAAATATATATATATACCGCATTTTTCGGAGTATAAGTCGCACCGGAGTATAAGTCGCACCTGCCGAAAATGCATAACAAAGAAGGAAAAAAACATATATAAGTTGCACTGGAGCCCGGCCAAACTATGAAAAAAACTGCGACTTATAGTCCAAAAAATACGGTATTTTTTTAAATTTCTCGTGCAGCAAGGTACCAATCGATCCACGGACCGGTACCGGGGCGCGGCCCGGTGGTTGGGGACCACTGCGATAGAGCACATTTGGGATGAATTAGAACGGAGACTGAGATCCAGGCCTTCTCGACCAACATCAGTGTGTGACCTCACCAATGCGCTTTTGGAAGGATGGTGGAAAATTCCTATAAACACACTCCGCAACATTGTGGACAGCCTTCCTAGAAGAGTTGAAGCTGTAATAGCTGCAAAAGGTGGACCCACATCATATTGAACCATATGGGTTAGGAATGGGATGGCACTTCAAGTTCATATGTGAGTCAAGGCAGGTGGCCAAATACTTTTGGCAATATATTGTATTTAAAACAGCACTTTCTTTCATTCAAGAATTTCAGCTCATTTTTACGCTTAGCAAACTCATCCCGCCAAACGTACGGCCCGCGGGCCGGATCAGGCCCACGTACACGGTTTACCCAGCCCGCGGGCCGTACGTTTGACACCCCTGGTTTAAAACAACACCTTGTCTCCAATTATCGCCTGCTTCCAATCAACGCCCCGGCTCATACCCAGCACCGTTTATCCCCCTGAGAACGAGTGTCGGCTGCATTTATTTTTAGTGTGTTTCTTTTGTCAGAGTTACACGTTGAAGAAAGAAAATATCACTTGCGTGCAAAGCAAAAATGTCCACTGCAGAGGACGTTGGCTGCCTTTACAAAGATGATGAATGCTCGGTTTGACTTTTAATTGATCATGTGGACTGAGCTCTTTCTAATATTCTAATGAAGTACCTAATGCTCACTACTGCTCACTAGTGTTACCATATCTGAGTTATTGTGTAGAAATATGTGGAAACAACTACAAATGTGCGCTTGATCTCCTGCTGGCCGCACTATGGACTGGACTCTCACTATTATGTTAGATCCACTATGGACTGGACTCTCACTATTATGTTAGATCCACTATGGACTGGACTCTCACTATTATGTTAGATCCACTATGGACTGGACTCTCACTATTATGTTAGATCCACTATGGACTGGACTCTCACTATTATGTTGGATCCACTATGGACTGGACTCTCACAATATTATGCTAGATCCACTATGGACTGGACTCTCACTATTATGTTAGATCCACTATGGACTGGACTCTCACTATATTATGCTAAATACACTATGGACTGGACTCTCACTATTATGTTAGATCCACTATGGACTGGACTCTCACAATATTATGTTAGATCCACTATGGACTGGACTCTCACTATTATGTTAAATCCACTATGGACTGGACTCTCACAATATTATGTTAGACCCACTATGGACTGGACTCTCACTATTATGTTAGATCCACTATGGACTGGACTCTCACAATATTATGCTAGATCCACTATGGACTGGACTCTCACTATTATGTTAGATCCACTATGGACTGGACTTTCACAATATTATGTTAGATCCACTATGGACTGGACTCTCACAATATTATGCTAGATCCACTATGGACTGGACTCACAATATTATGCTAGATCCACTATGGACTGGACTCTCACTATTATGTTAGATCCACTATGGACTGGACTCTCATAATATTATGCTAGATCCACTATAGACTGGACTCTCACTATTATGTTAGATCCACTATGGACTGGACTCTCACAATATTATGCTAGATCTACTATAGACTGGACTCTCACTATTATGTTAGATCCACTATGGACTAGACTCTCACAATATTATGTTAGATCCACTATGGACTGGACTCTCACAATATTATGCTAGATCCACTATGGACTGGACTCTCATAATAATATGTTAGATCCACTATGGACTGGACTCTCACTATTATGTTAGATCCACTATGGACTGGACTCTCACTATTATGTTAGATCCACTATGGACTGGACTCTCACTATTATGTTAGATCCACTATGGACTGGACTCTCACTATTATGTTAGATCCACTATGGACTGGACTCTCACTATTATGTTAGATCCACTATGGACTGGACTCTCACAATATTATGCTAGATCCACTATGGACTGGACTCTCACTATTATGTTAGATCCACTATGGACTGGACTCTCACAATATTATGCTAGATCCACTATGGACTGGACTCTCACTATTATGTTAGATCCACTATGGACTGGACTCTCACAATATTATGTTAGATCCACTATGGACTGGACTCTCACTATTATGTTAAATCCACTATGGACTGGACTCTCACAATATTATGTTAGATCCACTATGGACTGGACTCTCACTATTATGTTAGATCCACTATGGACTGGACTCTCACAATATTATGCTAGATCCACTATGGACTGGACTCTCACTATTATGTTAGATCCACTATGGACTGGACTTTCACAATATTATGTTAGATCCACTATGGACTGGACTCTCACAATATTATGCTAGATCCACTATGGACTGGACTCACAATATTATGCTAGATCCACTATGGACTGGACTCTCACTATTATGTTAGATCCACTATGGACTGGACTCTCATAATATTATGCTAGATCCACTATAGACTGGACTCTCACTATTATGTTAGATCCACTATGGACTGGACTCTCACAATATTATGCTAGATCCACTATAGACTGGACTCTCACTATTATGTTAGATCCACTATGGACTGGACTCTCACAATATTATGTTAGATCCACTATGGACTGGACTCTCACAATATTATGCTAGATCCACTATGGACTGGACTCTCATAATAATATGTTAGATCCACTATGGACTGGACTCTCACTATTATGTTAGATCCACTATGGACTGGACTTTCACAATATTATGCTAGATCCACTATGGACTGGACTCTCACTATTATGTTAGATCCACTATGGACTGGACTTTCACAATATTATGTTAGATCCACTATGGACTGGACTCTCACAATATTATGCTAGATCCACTATGGACTGGACTCTCACTATTATGTTTGATTCACTATGGACTGGACTCTCACAATTTTATGCTAGATCCACTATAGACTGGACTCTCACTATTATGTTAGATCCACTATGGACTGGACTCTCACTATTATGTTGGATCCACTATGGACTGGACTCTCACAATATTATGCTAGATCCACTATGGACTGGACTTTCACAATATTATGCTAGATCCACTATGGACTGGACTCTCACAATATTATGCTAGATCCACTATGGACTGGACTCTCACTATTATGTTAGATCCACGATAGACTGGACTCTCACACTATTATGTTAGATCCACTATGGACTGGACTCTCACTATTATGTTAGATCCACTATGGACTGGACTCTCACAATATTATGCTAGATCCACTATGGACTGAACTCTCACAATATTATGCTAGATCTACTATGGACTGGACTCTCACAATATTATGTCAGCTAGATCCACTATGGACTGGACTCTCACTATTATGTTAGATCCACTATGGACTGGACTCTCGAAATATTATGCGAGATCCACTATGGACTGGACTCTCACAATATTATGTTAGATCCACTATGGACTGGACTCTCACAATATTATGTTAGATCCACTATGGACTGGACTCTCACAATATTATGCTAGATCCACTATGGACTGGACTCTCACAATATTATGTCAGCTAGATCCACTATGGACTGGACTCTCACTATTATGTTAGATCCACTATGGACTGGACTCTCGAAATATTATGCGAGATCCACTATGGACTGGACTCTCACAATATTATGTTAGATTCACTATGGACTGGACTCTCACAATATTATGTTAGATCCACTATGTACTGGACTCTCCCAATATTATGCTAGATCCACTATGGACTGGACTCTCACAATATTATGTTAGATCCACTATGGACTGGACTCTCACAATATTATGTTAGATCCACTATGGACTGGACTCTCACAATATTATGCTAGATCCACTATGGACTGGACTCTCACAATATTATGCTAGATCCACTATGGACTGGACTCTCACAATATTATATTAGATCCACTATGGACTGGACTCTCACAATATTATGCTAGATCCACTATGGACTGGACTCTCGCAATATAATGCTAGATCCACTATGGACTGGACTCTCGCAATATTATGCTAGATCCACTATGGACTGGACTCTCACTATTATGTTAGATCCACTATGGACTGGACTCTCACAATATTATGCTAGATCCACTATGGACTGGACTCTCACTATTATGTTAGATCCACTATGGACTGGACTTTCACAATATTATGCTAGATCCACTATGGACTGGACTCTCACTATTATGTTAGATCCACTATGGACTGGACTCTCACAATATTATGCTAGAGCCACTATGGACTGGACTCTCACAATATTATGCTAGATCCACTATGGACTGGACTCTCACTATTATGTTAGATCCACTATGGACTGGACTCTCATAATAATATGTTAGATCCACTATAGACTGGACTCTCACTATTATGTTAGATCCACTATGGACTGGACTCTCACAATATTATGCTAGATCCACGATGGACTGGACTCTCACTATTATGTTAGATCCACGATAGACTGGACTCTCACACTATTATGTTAGATCCACTATGGACTGGACTCTCACTATTATGTTAGATCCACTATGGACTGGACTCTCACAATATTATGCTAGATCCACTATGGACTGAACTCTCACAATATTATGCTAGATCTACTATGGACTGGACTCTCACAATATTATGTCAGCTAGATCCACTATGGACTGGACTCTCACTATTATGTTAGATCCACTATGGACTGGACTCTCGAAATATTATGCGAGATCCACTATGGACTGGACTCTCACAATATTATGTTAGATCCACTATGGACTGGACTCTCACAATATTATGCTAGATCCACTATGGACTGGACTCTCACAATATTATGTCAGCTAGATCCACTATGGACTGGACTCTCACTATTATGTTAGATCCACTATGGACTGGACTCTCGAAATATTATGCGAGATCCACTATGGACTGGACTCTCACAATATTATGTTAGATCCACTATGTACTGGACTCTCCCAATATTATGCTAGATCCACTATGGACTGGACTCTCACAATATTATGCTAGAGCCACTATGGACTGGACTCTCACAATATTATGCTAGATCCACTATGGACTGGACTCTCACAATATTATGCTAGATCCACTATGGACTGGACTCTCACAATATTATGCTAGATCCACTATGGACTGGACTCTCGCAATATTATGCTAGATCCACTATGGACTGGACTCTCGCAATATTATGCTAGATCCACTATGGACTGGACTCTCACTATTATGTTAGATCCACTATGGACTGGACTCTCACAATATTATGCTAGATCCACTATGGACTGGACTCTCACTATTATGTTAGATCCACTATGGACTGGACTTTCACAATATTATGCTAGATCCACTATGGACTGGACTCTCACTATTATGTTAGATCCACTATGGACTGGACTCTCACAATATTATGCTAGAGCCACTATGGACTGGACTCTCACAATATTATGCTAGATCCACTATGGACTGGACTCTCGCAATATTATGCTAGATCCACTATGGACTGGACTCTCGCAATATTATGCTAGATCCACTATGGACTGGACTCTCACTATTATGTTAGATCCACTATGGACTGGACTCTCACAATATTATGCTAGATCCACTATGGACTGGACTCTCACTATTATGTTAGATCCACTATGGACTGGACTTTCACAATATTATGCTAGATCCACTATGGACTGGACTCTCACTATTATGTTAGATCCACTATGGACTGGACTCTCACAATATTATGCTAGAGCCACTATGGACTGGACTCTCACAATATTATGCTAGATCCACTATGGACTGGACTCTCACTATTATGTTAGATCCACTATGGACTGGACTCTCACAATATTATGCTAGATCCACGATGGACTGGACTCTCACTATTATGTTAGATCCACTATGGACTGGACTCTCACAATATTATGCTTGATCCACTATGGACTGGATTGTCACAATATTATGTTAGATCCACTATGGACTGAACTCTCACAATATTATGCTAGATCCACTATGGACTGGACTCTCACAATATTATGTTAGATCCACTATGGACTGGACTCTCACAATATTATGTCAGCTAGATCTACTATGGACTGGACTCTCACTATTATGTTAGATCCACTATGGACTGGACTCTCGAAATATTATGCAAGATCCACTATGGACTGGACTCTCACTATTATGTTAGATCCACTATGGACTGGACTCTCGCAATATTATGCTAGATCCACTATGTACTGGACTCTCACTATTATGTTAGATCCACTATGGACTGGACTCTCACAATATTATGTTAGATCCACTATGGACTGGACTCTCACTATTATGTTAGATCCACTATGGACTGGAATCTTACACTATAATGTTAGATCCACTATGGACTGGACTCTCACTATTATGTTAGATCCACTATGGACTGGACTTTCACAATATTATGCTAGATCCACTCGACGCCCGGTCATTGATTGATTGACTTCATTCATTAACTGTGTCACAAAACAGATCAATAAGAATAATAACTAATGTTGGATATAGACAACATACAAACCTTTTATTTATTAAATCACAAATATTGAAATTTAACGATTTGGTGCATTTGCAAACAGCTACAATGATGTACAAAGCAAACTATAACCTGCTACCCAAGAATGTACAACAATTATTCTCAACAAAAGAGGATAATTATATTCTTAGAGGAAAATCTCATTTAAAACATTGTATGCTCATACAGTATGGGGAACATATTCACCATTAATTAGTTGCTTTTTAAAGTAACAAATACTTAATGTAGAGTTATTTGTACACTAGGGGAACATATAAGGGTTAGGGTTACTAATAAGCAATAATTCTGAGGTTATTGAGGGAAGACTCTTAGTTAATGGCTTACCGGTTGTATAATAAAGCCATGCAGAATAAGGAATTAACAAGTACTTAATAATGACTAATTAAGAGCCAATATGTTACTAATTTGCATGTTAATAAGCAACTAATTAATGGTGAATATGTGTTCCCCATACTAAAGTGTTACCAAAACTTTTAGTTTTGATTGATTGATTGAAACTTTTATTAGTAGATTGCACAGTACAGTACATATTCCGTACAATTGACCACTAAATGGTAACACCCGAATAAGTTTTTCAAGTCGGGGGTCCACGTTAATCAATTCAGGGTACCGTACTTTTCGGACTATAAGTCGCAAATTTTTTCATAGTTTGGCCGGGAGTGCGACTTATACTCAGGAGCGACTTATGTGTGAAATTATTAACACATTACCGTAAAATATCAAATAATATTATTTAGCTCATTCACGTAAGAGACTAGACGTATAAGATTTCATGGGATTTAGCGATTAGGAGTGACAGATTGTTTGGTAAATGTATAGCATGTTCTATATGTTATAGTTATTTAAATGACTCTTACCATAATATGTTACGTTAACATACCAGTTGGTTATTTATGCCTCATATAACGTACACTTATTCAGCCTGTTGTTCACTATTCTTTATTTATTTTAAATTGCCTTTCAAATTCTTGGTGTTGGGTTTTTTTAAATAAATTTCCCCCAAAAAATGCGACTTATACTCCAGTGCGACTTATATATGTTTCTTTCCTTCTTTATTATGCATTTTCGGCCGGTGCGACTTATACTTCGGAGCGACTTATACTCCGAAAAATACGGTATATAAGTATGTGGAATTAAATTATGGAAGGGATTAAGCAAAGAAATCAAACAAAGCACCAAGATGATTCCGTTTAAGAGACTGTTCAAACTACAAGTGTTCACAAAGTACACAGAACAAGAATTATGATGATCATCTTGAACACTTTTTTTTTTTTTATTGAGACAAGATTATTTAGGGACCGCAATGTCCCTTTGGGACAGAGGACCCTATTGTATTTTGTGCGTTTTATTATTATTATTATTCCGCCGCCTCTTTGAGCTGTAATTTGACCCTCTTAACATGCTTCAAAACTCACCATATTTGACACACACATCAGGACTGGCAAAAATTGCGATCTAATCAAAAAACCAAACCCCAAAACTCAAAATTGCGCTATAGCGCCCCTAGGAAAAAACACATAAAAAACTGCTTGTAACGTCCGAGACATGAAACAAAAACCTCTATGTAGGCCTGACTTAGACCTAGATTTCATACATTGACATCCTTCAGCGAAAATCAACAGGAAGTTGGCAATTCCCCCTTCAAAACAAAATTTTAGTAAAAACAGTCACTTTTGCCTCTTTGAGCTGTAATTTGACCCCCTTAACATGCTTCAAAACTCACCAAACTGGACACACACATCAGGACTGGCATAAATTGCGATCTAATAAAAAAAGCCAACCCCAAAACTCAAAATTGCGCTCTAGCGCCCCCTAGGAAGAAAACACAGACACAACTGCTCCTAGGAAGAAAACTCAGACAAAACTGCCTGTAACATCCAGTAGGAATGTCTTAGAGACATGAAACAAAAACCTCTATGTAGGTCTCACTTAGACCTACATTTTATATATTGACAACCCCCAGCAAAAATCAACAGGAAGTTTGCAATTCCCCCTTCAAAACAAACGTTTTGTAAAAACCGGTCACCTTTTTTCAAACATTATCTTCTCTGAGCGCGTTTGTTGTGTCGGCTTCAAACTAGCACAGGAGAGAGATTGAACCCTTGTGATTAAACTTTGACCAAAGAGTTTTAATTACTGCTCCGGTTTGGATTTTATGTGCCGTCAAAGTCGGTCCCGTCCATCGCTGCTTGCAGCTTTAATTATGTATTTAATATTCGTATGCTTACTATGGTATATTATTTATTTGTTCACTGTTTTGTTACATTGAACAAGGAAATTGGATAAAATTGCTACGGTATGAAAAGGGGTAGGGTTAAATAAGCTCTGCTTCTTCCTACTCCTTTTCGGACGTGCCGTAACGAAACAACTGGAACTGTGTGATGCATTACATTGTATCGTATGCATGTTCCAAATGAACAGAAACTGAAACTGAACTTATCGTTCCCTCCCCCGTCTCTTACCATGGGTCTTACCTGCGGTGGCAAGGTCGATTAGCCCCAGAAAGTGCATCAGTTTGAGGGAGCTGCACACCACCAGGAGGATCCCCACCGTCTGTAGCCCCTCCACCTCCCACTTTTCTCGGAAGAAAAGATGCATCCTCTCCCCTTATCCTGCTCTCTCTCTGGATCTGACAGCCCCGAAAAACCCCACGCCCTGGGGCGAGCACGTCCACGTCCACGTCCACCCTCCCCACCCCTCCAGCGCCTTTAGCTCCAATCGCAAATGTCTTCAACTCTTCCGTCTCCCTCCACGAGTTGATGCCTCTCCATCCTGGGATTGCGCGGCAGCTGCATCGCAGAGGCTGGATTGTTATTGCTCCGCGTTCCCCGAATGGTAAGCAGGACCAGCTCGTTTGTCAGAGGCGGTTTAAGTTCCAGGCGAAGTTGGGACCATTCCCCGTCAGGCAGATGTTACGTCTTCCCAGATGTGGACTCTCAAAGCGTCTCCACGAGTTTGTCTGTCATCCTCCTCTTCCTGACTCCCCCCCTTCGCCGCCCCCTGCTGTGTCCCTCCCCATGTTTAATTGGGCCAGTGAGTGAGGGAACCGTGGAGGTGTGGGAGGAGTGGAGAGTTCCACTACACACACCGGCGGCAGGAAGGGAGGAGAGTAATGAATCGAGACGAGACAAGGAGAGAAGGACCGGAAGGAGAAAAAATAAATAAAAGAATTGGAGAATGTAGTAGGGGTGTGTTGGGAGGACATGATTCAGAACACCCCCCTAAAAAAAGCCAGGATTGGGAAAGTCGGTGAGGGTGGACAGAGTCACAGATGTGTCCGCCGTCCCCCCCCCCCCAGTGTAAAGTCAACACATGCACACAGCCTGGAGGTCCAATCTGGCTGCAGTCCTGTGTTGCATTTGGGCTTATGTGCCGTGGGAATGTGGGGACGCTACAGTCGCATCTGTTCCAAAAACTTTTTCAACCCATTCTAAAATTGGCTTTCCAAATGCCACTTTTTGGCACAGTAGTCATCGCACAGCAGATTGATTGGTGCAAAGAGACTCATTATTTCAGCGTGGCAAAAGGAAGAAAGGTAATTGTAGTTTAAGCGTTGATTTATTGCGATGGGTACTGTTCTAACTATACCAGGTGTCGGCAACCTTTACCAGTCAAAGAGCCATTTTGACCAGTTTCACAAATTATAGAAAACAATGGGAGCCGCAAACATTTTTTGAAATTTTAAATGAAATAACATTGCATACAATTTTTGTTTTTTGCTTTGTGCTATGTATAAACCAGGGGTCTCAGACACGCTGCCCACACCTTTATGTGGAATTTGAAAGCTAGTGCAGCACGCGGGTTTTAAATGAATGCCGCTTATCAGCGTCATGCGTGCCGCGATGCTACAGCATATAGCACCCATTACAGCCAGCGTGCCTGATCAGCCACACGTTGTATGGGGTTTCCGCTTGCTCACGTAGGTGACAGCAAGGCATACTTGGTCAACAACCACACAGGTCACACTTACGGTGGCGGTATAAAAAACAAAAACTTTGACACTCTTACTAATAATGCGCCACACTGTGAACCCACACCAAACAAGAATGACAAACACATTTCGGGAGAACATCTGCACCGTAACACAACATAAACACAACAGGACAAATACCCAGAATCCCATGCAGCCCTAAGTCTTAGCACAGAGAGGGGGGGGGGGGGTTGATGTGTGAGGGAGCAGGGTTGGGGTGGGGGCGGGGTTTGGTGGTAGCAGGGGTGTATAATGTAGCCCGGAAGAGTCAGGGCTGCATGGGATTCTGGGTGTTTGTTCTATTGTGTTTATGTTGTGTTAAGGTGCAGATGTTCTCCCGAAATGTGTTTGTCATTCGTGTTTGGTTTTGGTTAAAAGTGTGGCGCATTATTAGTAAGAGTGTTAAAGTTGTTTTATATGACCACCGTCAGTGTAACCTGTGTGGCTGTTGACCAAGTATGCCTTGCTGTCACGTATGTGTGCAAGCAGAAGATGTATATTGTATAACAAGTGTTGGGCTGGCACGCTGTTAATACAGATTGTAGAGGGCTACAAATGTTGTACCATCATGGCACGCCCTTATTATACCCGTGAGAGTGAAAATTAATCCCGGGAGTTTTCTGCGAGAGGCACTGAAATCCGGAAGTCTCACGGGAAAATTGGGGGGTTCAGCAAGTAAGCTGCTGAGCCGCATCAGAGTGATCAAAGAGCCGCATGCGGCTCCGGAGCCGCGGGTTGCCGACCCCTGAACTATACTAACCGGCACAGTGGGCTTGTGGTTAGAGCAGGGGTGGGCAAACCTTTTGGCTGAGGGGCCACATTGGCTTTTGAAATTTGACAGACGGGCCGGGCTAACACATGATGCATTTCAAAGCATATCATATCTGTTGGAACTAAGAGTAGTATGTTTCCAAACATGGGCTATACATCTATTATCCTATCAGAACCTCAAAGAAGCACAACAAATGGCGTTACAGGGATAACACTTATGTTCTCTTTCAGTGGGAGCAGTGTTGTTGATCACATTTTTTCGAAGTCTAGTATCAGTTTTGTTGTGGCAATTCTCAAAACAGATCTTTGCCTAATTTTGTCCTAATATTTGGCGGGCCGTACTAAAAAGACCCACGGGCCGGATGTGGCCCCCGGGCCATAGTTTGCCCATCCCTGGGTTAAGAGTGTCCGCCCTGAGATCGGTAGGTCGTGAGTTCAAACCCCGGCCGAGTCATACCAAAGACTATAAAAATGGGACCCATTACTACCTCCCTGCTTGGCACTCAGCATCAAGGGTTGGAATTGAGGGTTAAATAACCAAAAATTATTCGTGAGCGCTGCCGCCGCCGCTGCTCACTGCTCCCCTCACCTCCCAGGAGGGTGAACATGGGGATGGGTCAAATGCAGAGAGTAATTGATATTTCAAATTACAGCTATGATCAAAAATGTAATCATTTATAGTCCTGAAATTTTTTACTTTGAACATTGCCATTACCAATACTGCCCCTGTAACTACTTGGTATTGGACCGATACCCAAATTTGTAGCCATGTTACAACATAAAGTAAGCAGATATTAACAGTAAATTAGCAAGTAGATTAATGATAGATTTGACAAAGTAATCTAACTGGAAATTGCACAATGTGTACTTTGAAATTGTTATATTATCATTTACAAAACCCAAAACCAGTAAGGTTGGCACGTTGTGTAAATGGTAAAGAAAAAAAGAATACAATGATTTGCAAATCCTTTTCAACTTATATTCAATTGAATAGACTGCAAAGACAAGATATTTAATGTTCGAAGTGAGAAACTTTTTTTTTTTTTTTTTGCAAATAATCATTAACTTAGAATTTAATGGCAGCAACACATTGCAAAAAAGTTGGCACGGGGGCATTTTTACCACTGTGTTACATGGCCTTTCCTTTTAACAACACTCAGTTAACATTTGGGAACTGAATTGAATTGAAGCTTTTCAGCTTGAATTATTTCCCATTCTTGCTTGATGTACAGCTTAAGTTGTTCAACAGTACGGGGGTCTCCGTTGTGGTATTTTAAGCTTCATAATGCGCCACACATTTTCAATGGGAGACAGGTCTGGACTACAGGCAGGCCAGTCTGGTACCCGCACTCTTTTACTATGAAACCACACTCTTGTAACATTGGCATTGTCTAGCTGAAATAAGCAGGGGTGTCCATGATAACGTTGCTTGGATGGCAACATATGCTGCTCCAAAACCTGTATGTACCTTTCAGAATTAATGGTGCCTTCACAGATGTGTAAGTTACCCATGTCTTGGGCACTAATACACCCCCATACCATCACAGATGCTGGCTTTTCAACTTTGCGCCTATAACAATCCGGATGGTTCTTTTCCTCTTTGTTCCAGAGGACACGACGTCCACAGTTTTCAAAAACTATTTGAAATGTGGACTCGTCAGACCACAGAACACTTTTACACTTTGCATCAGTCCATCTTAGATGAGCTCGGGCCCAGCGAAGCCGGTCGCGTTTCTGGGCATAGTAGAGTTTTAACTTGCACTTACAGATGTAGTGACAAACTGTAGTTACTGACAGTAGTTTTCTGAAGTGTTCCTGGGCCAATGTGGTGATGTCCTTTACACACTGATGTCACTTTTTGATGCAGTACCACCTGAGGCATCCAAAGTCACAGGCATTCAATGTCAGATTCTCTGAAACCTTTCATGATATTGCAGACCGTGGATGGTGAAATCCCTAAATTCCTTGCAGTAGCTGGTTGACAAATGTTGTTCTTAAACAATTTTCTCAGGCATTTGTTGACAAAGTGGTGACCCTCGCACCATCCTTGTTTGTGAATGACTGAGCATTTCATGGAATTTGCTTTTGTACCCAATCATGGCACCCACCTGTTCCCAATTAGCCTGTTCACCCGTGGGATGTTCCAAATAAGTGTTTGATGAGCATTCCTCAACTTTCTCAGTCTTTTTTGTGCCACGTATGCCAGCTTTTTTGAAACATGCTGCAGGCATCCAATTCCAAATGAGCTAATATTTGCAAAAAAATAACGTTTTCCAGTTTGAACGTTAATTATCTTGTTTTTCCAGTCCATTCAATTGAATATAAGTTGAAAAAGATTTGCAAATCATTGTATTCTGTTTTTATTTACCATTTACACAACATGCCAACTTCACTGGTTTTGGGGTTTGTATATGCCAAATAATTTATTGCGAGATCGTTATGAATGATGGTTTTTCTATAGGGGCCCTCTGATTGATAGCTGGGATAGACCCCCGCTTCCCCAAGACCCTTAACAGGATAACCAGTACAGAAAATGAAAAGAGGCTGTTGTGAGATTGATTCATCATTCTAAAAGAAATGGACATAAACAAATCCCCTTGATTTCTTCATGTTCAATAATGAACAGGAAGCCTCACAACAAACAGAGTATATAACGTCTGTGCGCATCTTATTCACTGCATCCTAAAACAGGCAGGGTGTAAGAGGAGAAGAAGGCGTGGATAGAAGAGACCCTGGGGGTTAAAAACAAGTCTGACAGAGGGTTTGATTTGTCTGTTGGAAGATTTATTGGGTCTCGAAGTCAGAATGAGACCATGGATCTGTAGCCACGACACCTCCTCCTGAACAAGCAGCCCTGAGACCTTTTTAAGCTGCAAGCAATCTGTGGTAGGATGTTGGGACCCAGAAAGCTATGATTTCGCAGTCATAAAATACAACCCCGTGCAGTCACCCACTTGAGTTGTCAGTCACTGTCGTTTGAAGACGTCTCCCCGAAAACAGGAAGGCTGTCTTTTGAACTTTTTTTTGAATGCCCTTGAAGGATGTGACATGACGATAGGAGGCCTATTGTCATGGGTAGAGGGAGGCATGCAGTGACTTACAGTATGTTTTGCATACACCTACTAACGTATGACAGCATTTAATTAAACAGTTTGACGCAGGAGCACAATGACATAATCGGGCCAGTACACCCGCAGACACCCTTTGTAGTCGCCGAGTTCAATCGACAATGAAAAAAGGGAGCGAGACACCGTTTCTCCCGTAGCGCAGGACAATATTTGCCAAACAGAGACAAGAGAGGGGAGATCAATAAATCGCAAATAAACACAAATGTCGTCAGTGTGACTCCATTTATTTTCATCGACATGAACTCTTTGTTATTCCATAGACATTGTGTCTTACTGATCATTAAACTCATTTCACTGCATACATCAGTGGTCCTCAACCCACGGTCTGCAATGGTTCAAATTAGTTTGAAAATGACATTCAAGTAGTTTTTTGTTATTCAGGTCATTTATTTTGAAAGAATCCCCATTTCCACCGATGCGAAACACTATTGTACTTATTTGGCCTCATCTATCATTACTAGCTAGCGAAATTAGTTGCAGGGAAACAAGAACCAAAGTACAATGGATTCTGCAGTAGGGTGAGTTTATTTTTGGTTTGATAATATTATAGTATTTGGTGTCATACATGTAAACTGCAATAGTTTACACCCTTGTAGTTATACAGTGGAACCTTGATTTACGGATTTAATTGGTTCTTGAACATTGTTTACAAACCAAAACGTTTGTATAATAAAGCAGAATTTTCCGTAAGACACAATGTAAACATGAATAATTAGTTCTAGCCCTTACAAAAGTCCCTATTCGATAATCAAATGCGCTCTTTGAAGACACAAGAAACATATACATACATACATACATACATATATATAAATATATGTATGTATATATATAAATACATACATATATATATATATATATATATACACTAGAGATGCGCGGATAGGCAATTATTTCATCCGCAACCGCATCAGAAAGTCGTCAACCATCCGCAATCCACCCGATCTAACATTTGATCAGAACCGCATCCGCCCGCCATCCGCCCGCACCCGCCCATTGTTATATATCTAATATAGACGATGCAAGGCATTAGTGACGTTATAAAGCTTTTGCCTGTTAAAGAAAGGAGACTGATCCAATGCAGCACAGACATTCGCGTGCCACGCTGTCACGACCCAGACGCACACCAGTGCGCAATCATATGGGAGCCGCGCTGAGCGCACCTCCAAGCGCGTCTCGCTGCAGGCGACGGCCGGGTATATGGGCCCGACGCTCCAGCGCCATCCATTTTCAGGGCTAGTTGATTCGGCAGGTGGGTTGTTACACACTCCTTAGCGGGTTCCAACTTCCATGGCCACCGTCCTAGCTGCTGTCTGTATCAACCAGGGTGAGCCCCACCCCTTTCGTGAGCGCACTGCGCGCGGAGTGACACCTGTTACGAGCCCCCGGCCACGGGGGTGGCGGGCAGGTAAGCTGCTTACCTGCTGCGCGTGACGCCGGCCGCGGCGAAGGCGGACGAGGCGGGGTGTCGGTGCGGTGGGCGCGGTGGTGACCCTGGACGTGCGTCGGGCCCTTCTCGCGGATCGCCTCAGCTACGGCTCCCGGTGGGGCCCTCTCGGGGGAAGGGGCCTCGGTCCCGGACCCCGGCGAGGCGTCCCTTCTCCGCTCCGTAAAAGTGTCCATCTCTTTTTCTTTTTTTTCTTCTGTTGTGGCATATGCTGCAGGTGCCTGCTCGTTTTTCGTATGTGGGTAACAACATTTAACTATGTATATATATTTCCGAATTGGTTTAACTGCCACCCGCCTGAATCTATTTAAAATCTAATTTTTTTTTAACCACCCGACCCGCGGATAAAATCTAATTTTTTAAAATTTCATCCGCCCGATCCGCGGATAATCCGCGGACTCCGCGGTTGTGCCCGCAAACCGCGCATCTCTAATATACACACACGGTGGAAGAGGGGTTAGTGCGTCTGCCTCACAATACAAAGGTCCTGAGTAGTCGTGAGTTCAATCCCGGCCTCGGGATCTTTCTGTGTGGAGTTTGCATGTTCTCCCCGTGACTGCGTGGGTTCCCTCCGGGTACTCCGGCTTCCTCCCACCTCCAAAGACATGCACCTGGGGATAGGTTGATTGGCAACACTAAATGGGCCCTAGTGTGTGAATGTGAGTGTGAATGTTGTCTGTCTATCTGTGTTGGCCCTGCGATGAGGTGGCGACTTGTCCAGGGTGTACCCCGCCTTCCGCCCGATTGTAGCTGAGATAGGCTCCAGCGCCCCCCGCGACACCCGAAGGGGATAAGCGGTAGAAAATGGATGGATGGATGGATATATATATATATATATATATATATATATATATATATATATATATATATATATATATATGGTCAAGGTTTCTGTGGCTTGTCCGTTATATAGTGCTTATTACCGGGGTAGAGCAAAATATACGTTAGGTCAGGAAAAAACACAGAAGCTATTTCATCCCTACAAGCCTGTTTTGCTGGTGTCCCTGCTCTTCAGGGGATTTTTAAAATATAAACCAATCAAATCATACATACATATATATATATATATATATATATATATATATATATATATATATATATATATATATATATATATATATACGTACAGTATATATACATACATATATATACATACATGTATATATATATATATATATATATATATATATATATATATATATATATATATATATATATATATATATATATGGTCAAGGTTTCTGTGGCTTCTCCGTTATATAGTGCTTATTACCGGGGTAGAGCAAAATATACGTTAGGTCAGGAAAAAACACAGAAGCTATTTCATCCCTACAAGCCTGTTTTGCTGGTGTCCCTGCTCTTCAGGGGATTTTTAAAATATAAACCAATCAAATCATACATATATATATATATATATATATATATATATATATATATATATATATATATATATATATATATATATATATATATATATATACACACATATATATATATATATATATATATATATATATATATATATATATATATATATATATACATACATATATATATATATATATATATACGTACAGTATATATACATACATATATATACATACATATATATACATACATGTATATATATACATATACATATATGCATATATATATACATATACATATATATATATATACACATATACATATATATATATACACATATACATATATATATACACATATATATATATATATATATATATATATACACAGATTATATATATATATATATATATATATATATATATATATATATATATATATATATATATATATATATATATATATATACATACACTCAGTGGCCTTGTGGTTAGAGTGTCCGCCCTGAGATCGGTAGGTTGTGAGTTCAAACCCCGGCCGAGTCATACCAAAGACTATAAAAAATGGGACCCATTGCCTCCCTGCTTGGCACTCAGCATCAAGGGTTGGAATTGGGGGTTAAATCACCAAAAATGATTCCCGGGCGCGGCACCACTGCTGCCCACTGCTCCCCTCACCTCCCAGGGGGTGAACAAGGGGATGGGTCAAATGCAGAGGACAAATTTCACCACACCTAGTGTGTGTGTGACAATCATTGGTACTTTAACTTAACTTTAACACACACACATATATAAAACCAACATAAGGGGGTTATGGCTTAACAATCAACTTTTTTCAAAACAAACAACACAACAATGATAGACAGCTTAACTGTCAATGTGTGTATACACAGAAAAGTTCCTTTGATGCACTCCAAAACATTACAACCAATAAAAACAATTAAAAACAGACAAAGAAAAATCTTTTTTACCTTGTGTCCTTTTTTCTCGGTGAATATTAGTGGCATTTTACTTAAAATAGTCTGGGAGTTTGGGAGTTGTAAAAGGCGATCCTTCATCGGCTTGTGTCCCGGTTGTGCCTTCTCCTCAGCTGTATTATACGTCCGCTTAGGATCTTTTTCACACACACAAAAAAGCCTGTTTTTATCACGGTTAAAAATTTAAGATTAATTTAAAAGCCCCCTTCGCCGGTAAAATACTCAAAATGCTTGATAAATGCAGAGCCTTTTCGCAAATGATAGCCTCGGAAATACTATTACATGCTAGCTGCTTCTCATATATCCACACAAGCAGCAGCTTTCTCTCTGTCCTCGCGAAGATATTTAACCACGTAGCAACGTCCTTTTTTCATAACGGTTGCAATTGTGGACTTGTTTCTTCCATATTTGCAAGCCAATCGGCACCGCCGCCGTGTACTCCTTGCAAATATGTAATATATATATTAATGAATGAATAAATTAATGAAGCGTTCTTACACCAAGACATTGTTTATACACAGAGGCATATTTGTCTCGATCTAAATGTTCATAGACCGAAAAGGTCGCAATGAGAGGCGTTCGCAAATCGAGGTTCCACTGTAGTACATTCTTATGTTATGCCCTCAAATCATCATATCAAGCAAAATAATTAGAGGTCTGCATTGATGCTTTTTGTGCTTCTTTAGATAATAGCAAACGAGGTAAGACTTCATCAAGAGCGGCTCTGCTACAAAGCATTGAACTCTATGGACTTTTTCCAAAAATAAACCAATCAATCATTCAAAATGTATTTATACAGCCCTTGATTAATAGTGTCTCAAAGGGCTTCACAAAGTCACAACAACAACCCCTGGTCTAAACCCACATCCGGGCAAGGATTTCTGTTTGTTA
Organism: Nerophis lumbriciformis; assembly: GCF_033978685.3. Classification (NCBI taxonomy): domain Eukaryota; kingdom Metazoa; phylum Chordata; class Actinopteri; order Syngnathiformes; family Syngnathidae; genus Nerophis; species Nerophis lumbriciformis. The sequence goes on along the minus strand of NC_084549.2, from coordinate 16,051,368 downwards.
ATGTCCAAAAATATTGTAACTCTATTGAATGACGACAAGTCAAACACTTGTGCCAGGTAGAAAGCCGCCGCTCAGACTGACGCTTGTCCCTTTAGACCGCCCACAAGGTCAGTGATTGGCTTCTGCCAATGTGACAATGATTGACAACATGCAGCAGCTGACCAATCAGCAGTCAGATATGAGATGAGAGCAAGTCGCGATCATTGACAGGAGACAGATATTTGTGATAGAAATGATTTCAAAACGCTTGTGCTGTTGCTGTTAAACTGGGTTCATATACCTTTTCAAAACACTGCTTTTGTAACATTATGGGTGAAATGATGATATCTGACCAGGAAGAGCACCGTTCAGAAGTGGTTAGATTGCTCGATCATGAAGTAAAGAGTGGTAAAATGTCTGTTTGAGCTCTCTTTATGTTTAAAAAAAATAACTTGCAGATTGCCCATAGTCGTTTCCTTTTACAGTTAAAGGAGCCATATGTAATAATTTCATGTCAAGTCATTAAATGGCACTGATATGTTATGTCTTTTCGAATACCTCTAACTGATAACAGTAGTTCAGGCGGGATATGCTCATTTCCAAATTAGATTTACAGCCCCGGAATCTTGTTATTGTTTTCATTTCGATGCCCTGCCCTCTACCGTTTGACCAATTAGAAAGTCTGTGAGTGGGTTACATCCAGGTTGCCAGTTAAGCACCGCCATCTTCGTCTAGCTCCTGCCACTGGTAAAGTTACTAAATATGTCAGAACTTAGTAAATCTAAAAGACGTCATTACGTTTCTCAACTTATTTATGACAAAGCCAGGAACAAAACAAGGATTTGTATCGAGGATGCCTTTGAAAGGTGGAAACTATTGAAGGCAGAGAATATTTTTCCATCTGACGCCAAAGTTGCTAATTTCCTCCTTGATAGCTAAGTAAGGCATTTACGTTTTCTTATTACTTGTAATAAATGGAAATGGAAATTTCGTATGTAAACTTTATTGTCCAATACAGTCTATGACCTTGTCTGACAAAGCTAGTATGTTCGTGTGATGGTGCTTAGCTCCTAGTGTAATGCTTAGCATGCTAGCATCACAACAAAATTTGGCATAATAATGTGTTAATTCCACGACTGGATAAATCGGTATCGGTTGATATCGGAATCGGTATTTAAGAGTTGGACAATATCGGATATCAGCTAAATAGCAATTATCGAACATCTCTACACGCAAGCATACAAAAGACCTATAAAATGAACTTTAAATGACTTTTGAGTCATCTGACGCTCTTAGTACAGGATCCTTCTTTAGCCTGACCTGTTTTAAGATGCAGCAAAACATATCTGCAAGACACCCCAAAGGAGATTCTGATCTGTAGACACCCCAAACACACACGTACGGATACAACTTGGGGTTAACACGTCAAAATTGTTACGTCTTTTTGAGGCGTAATCTGCCTTAAAGGCAGACACAGCACATAATTGAAATACCTCCATATTTAGACGTCTACCTGAGCAATTATTCCCCTCAAAACTGATGAAAATGTCCAACAGGGAGAAACAGTGCATGTGTGTGTGCATGCACGTGTGACTCTGAGGGGGTCATTGACAAATGATGCTCGAAATTGGCTAGTGTTTCCAATTAGATAAGAGAAGAAAAGATTCATTTGCATAAATCATTACTTTGTGAGGATATTTTTAATACTGAAAAAAAGGTTCTTTAGACATGAACTTCTTATGAGCAGTTGTCAAAACCTGATTGATGGCTGGATTGTTTCCGCTCCTGGTAGTAATTCATTATTTATGTGGAGATGTTTGTTATGGATTAAGTACATATGTACCGTGTAGTTCTATGAGATGTACACCGCAAAGTGGTTGCTCTACTAGTCTCTTAATTAGTGTCCATAATTGGGTGACCTTTTTAGCTGTAAACGCAAATTCAAAATTCAAACTTAGTCAGATATGGCATTATTAAGGTTGAGGTCAGAAGTTGATATGAACTCACCATGAGCATAAATGTCATATTTACTTAGGGGCTTTTAATAACGTCTTCCAACCTTTCTTTCAATAGTTAGTGGACTATCTACAGCAATCAATCTGCCACACAATATTAACTCAATGCTAACGAGGGGAAATTCCACCTCAACAACTGTCGTTGGCTTTGACAGTAGGATTGCTCGTTTGCGTCTCAACAGTTGTTTTTCTCACTACAATAGAGAAAAAAACATTCTTGCCCGGGCACACCCTCCTGGTGTTGGTGTATAAAAATTTGGGCTATTGGCAGCAGCTGCTAGACTGGATCTGACCAGTCTAAGACTAGATCTGACCAAACTAAGTGTGAGCATGAACTGATGAAGCCTACTGAGGTATTGGCACCAACCACTGGACTAGATCTGACCAGTCTAAGACTAAATCTGACCAGTCTAAGTCTAAGACTAGATCTGACCAATCTAAGTCTGAGCATGAACTGATGAAGCCTACTGAGGTATTGGCACCAGCTGTTAGACTAGATCTGATTAATCTAAGTCTAAGACTAGATCTGACCAATCTGAGTGTAAGACTAGATCTGATCAATCTGAGTCTAAGACTAGATCTGACCAATCTAAGTCTATGAGCATGAACTGATGTAGCCTACTGAGGTATTGGCACCAGCCGCTAGACTAGATCTGACCAAACTAAGTCTGAGCATGAACTGATGAAGCCTACTGAGGTATTGACACCAACCGCTAGACTAGATCTGACCAGTCTAAGACTAGATCTGACCAATCTAAGTCTAAGACTAGATCTGACCAATCTGAGTCTAAGACTAGATCTGACCAATCCAAGTCTAAGACTAGATCTGACAAATCTAAGTCTATGAACATGAACTGATGAAGCCTACTGAGGTATTGGCACCAGCCGCTAGACTAGATCTGACCAAACTAAGTCCGAGCATGAACTGATGAAGCCTACTGAGGTATTGGCACCAACCGCTAGACTAGATCTGACCAGTCTAATACTAAATCTGACCAGTCTAAGTCTAAGACTAGATCTGACCAATCTAAGTCTGAGCATGAACTGATGAAGCCTACTGAGGTATTGGCACCAGCTGTTAGACTAGATCTGACCAATCTAAGTCTAAGACTAGATCTGACCAATCTGAGTGTAAGACTAGATCTGATCAATCTGAGTCTAATACTAAATCTGACCAATCTAAGTCTATGACCATGAACTGATGAAGCCTACTGAGGAATTGGCACCAGCCGCTAGACTAGATCTGACCAATCTAAGTCTGAGCATGAACTGATGAAGCCTACTGAGGTATTGGCACCAACCGCTAGACTAGATCTGACCAGTATAAGACTAAATCTGACCAGTCTAAGTCTAAGACTAGATCTGACCAATCTAAGTCTATGAGCATGAACTGATGAAGCCTACTGAGGAATTGGCACCAGCCGCTAGACTAGATCTGACCAATCTAAGTCTGAGCATGAACTGATGAAGCCTACTGAGGTATTGGCACCAACCGCTAGACTAGATCTGACCAGTATAAGACTAAATCTGACCAGTCTAAGTCTAAGACTAGATCTGACCAATCTAAGTCTGAGCATGAACTGATGAAGCCTACTGAGGTATTGGCACCAGCCGCTAGACTAGATCTGACCAGTCTAAGACTAAATCTGACCAGTCTAAGTCTAAGACTAGATCTGACCAATCTAAGTCTGAGCATGAACTGATGAAGCCTACTGAGGTATTGGCACCAGCTGCTAGACTAGATCTGACCAGTCAAAGACTAGATCTGACCAATCTGAGTCTAAGACTAGATCTGACCAATCCAAGTCTAAGACTAGATCTGACCAATCTAAGTCTATGAGCATGAACTGATGAAGCCTACTGAGGTATTGGCACCAGCCGCTAGACTAGATCTGACCAAACTAAGTCTGAGCATGAACTGATGAAGCCTACTGAGGTATTGGCACCAACCGCTAGACTAGATCTGACCAGTAAAAGACTAAATCTGACCAGTCTAAGTCTAAGACTAGATCCGACCAATCTAAGTCTGAGCATGAACTGATGAAGCCTACTGAGGTATTGGCACCAGCTGCTAGACTAGATCTGACCAGTCTAAGACTAGATCTGACCAATCTGAGTCTAAGACTAGATCTGACCAATCCAAGTCTAAGACTAGATCTGACCAATCTAAGTCTGAGCATGAACTGATGAAGTCTACTGGGATGAGAGGCTAAATGTCTTCCAAGACAAACTACACAGTCCAGTTGCGATCGATTGAATGCCCTGAGAATGCCAGAATGTCATATAGGCGTCAGATAGTGACTAGAGACCTGCCAGTAGATGCTCAATTGCTTGAAAGCAACCTTATGGATTATAATATTGCTTCAATGTTTCCCTTACCCGCCTTCCGCCCGATCGTAGCTGAGATAGGCTCCAGCGCCCCCCGCGACCCCGAAGGGAATAAGCGGTAGAAAATGGATGGATGGATGAGTGGATTAATGTTGGCCTGTGGATGGTTGGATCACCAGGGTAACGGTTGATGAAGCGTGGTAGCGGCGGCCGTGAGTAAAGCGTGCTCACTTCAAACTGACAAGCTTTTATCAGCGTGTGCGTGACTTTAAGGGACTTTTGTGGAGAAAATATTGCGTGAGATACAGTTGTATCATTTGTCCAGAATCTTAACGGTCCTCCTGAACCGACCCAATTAGGAACCGGTACCCAAAAAATACCGGTATTCGGAATACATCCATACTCCTCACTCATCTTTGCACTGACGTACGCATTGACCTGATCACTGACCGTATAAACACCCGTGTCACCTTTCAGGTAACCATCCACGGCTACAGTAATGGAGCGTGTACGATCCAAATATATTACGTGATTAGTCTGCGCAAATCAGGGTTTCCATCCATCCATTTTCTACTGCTTGTCCCATTCAGGGTCGTGGGGGGTGCTGTAACCTATCTCAGCTGCATTCAGGCGGAAGGCGGGGTACACCCTGGACAAGTCCCGACCTCATCACAGGGCCAACACAGATAGACAGACAACATTCACACTCACATTCACACACTCGGGACCATTTAGTGTTGCCAATCAACCTATCCCCAGGTGCATGTTTTTGGAGGTGGGAGGAAGCCGGAGTACCTGGAGGGAACCCACACAGTCACGAGGAGAACATGCAAACTCCACACAGAAAGATCCCGAGCCCAGGATTGAACCCAGGACCTTTGTATTGTGAGGCACACGCACCAACCCCTGTTCCACCAGGCTGCCATAATCAGGGTTTCCCCTTAATGTAATTGAAAGTGGCACGCCATCACGGCATTTTTATTACCGCCACACCTTGAAAATGAGGGCTTTTTTAAAAGTAATTATATATTATAGCCCTCAAAAGAAATCACACAAAGTTCAACACTATTTTTAACTTTTATTACCAATCTTATGATAAACAACGGCACAATTCCAACAGGTTTTACCTCCCGTGAAAACACTTTTGTCTCCTTGAGTCTTCGCTTACCCCCCGGACACACAACAACACTTCCAAATTCTCCACCAATCACCTTCCAGGCACGTATGGTGTGTATGTAAACATGGGGAAAAACTGACATCAAATCTAAACCACACAAACATAAAACATTAACATTAGCAGGTCATTACAGTATGAATTGATATATATGTAGCCTATTTGCGCACTATTGACAAGTGATGTACTGAAAACTTGACCACCGAAAAAAGCTGTGCTACCGAAACCGGATGTCAACAAAACGCACGCCATTGTCTGGAGCGTATACTCACACCCACAGCCATGTACAAAATGTGCAAATATTAAGAGGAAAGTGGCGGCTTTTAAGAAAAGAAAGTCCAACCGGAGCAACAGCGCCAAGCAAGTGTGAATTCATGCTCGCTTCAGCCGCTTTAGTCTGGGACATCAAGGGACAGAAGTAGACTCTCTAAACCCGAGTACATTCTATAATGACACCAGAAGAAGATGCTAGATTTACTGCTAGTTGTTTTTCATTTTTTTAAAGCCATTAAAAGAAAACATTTAAATGAATTGAATTGAACAAAGTCATTTAAAGAAAACATTTAAATTAATTTAATTGAAAACATCTCAACAAAGCAGCAACAATTGAAAATATGGCAAAACGATAAAAATAAATAAACGTAATACTAATTAATGTCAGGACTTGGTCCTTGGTGTTTGCTTTTCCGGAAGGCAACGGAAAGTTGGCTCGGGCGAGACGGGAATGTGAGTACATATCTTATTTTTACAATAACAAAAGGAACAAAATAAAGGCGCGCACAATGGCGGAGAACAAACTATGAAACCAAAAAGACTATAGCACAAAGGCAATTAACTAAGAACACGAAACAAAACAGTTACTGTGTCATGGG